>NW_026068002.1:4908089-4923854 GCF_014885135.2 Alexandromys fortis
TCTCTCTCTCTCTCTCTCTCTCTCTCTCTCTCTCTCTCTCTCTCTCTCTCTCTAAATAACAGTTTGAATAGCCTCACACTGTTGTGCATGCCTCTAATGCAAACACTCAGGTGGATCTAAGTTCAAGGCCAGCCAGGGTTACATTGTGAGCCCCTGTTTCAGATAATAACAGCATTAGAGTTTGGATAATTATAAACAGTTTGTGTATTGGCAAGTGAGTTGTTCCTGTTAGTCCATGTACATATTAATGTACATATTAATGATACTCAGCACGCACTGAGCCTTGTCATTTTCTGTGACTCCAAAATGCTGCGTGTTCTGTTTCAGTTTGCTATAAGTTGGTTGACTGCTGGCTGGTAACACTGGCTGACGTTTTGTCTCTTTTCTCTACAGGGAATAGATTCTGCTATCTCAGCCTCACAGCCCTTCCTGTTGATTACAAAGCCCTTGGAAATGAAAAAAAAGAACACACCCTCCTTGGTTCTTCTGAACGTTTTTTTTTTTTTCCCTTTGGCGTCTCTTCTGCCCGTTTTGAGGCAAAGACACTTGATGAAACAAACACCTGTACCTGGAAAGCGTAAGAAATGATTCAAGTCCCCTTCGCCCAGGAAAGCAGCAACACCAAGCTTCGGCATCTGTTCTCCAGCTGCGTGGAGGAGTACGCTGTCTCAAGGCATCAGCTCTGCAGAGCCCTTCCAAACCCCTTGTGGTTTTATTTATACGTATTTCCATAATTCATTCCTGTATGTCACTGCTGCATCGGAGTGGCAGCGAGTGACCAAATGTTACAGGTTTTGCTATGGACGCCAGGTCGGGCGCCACCGCGCAGAACAAAGCCAGTCCCGTAAGCTGCCTACGGTATGCATTGCTGACGTGACATTTTACCCAGGGCGTGCCATTGCAGTGATATGAATATATTTTTCCTAGACTAAAATATGACCTGATTATCTCTTTTGATGTGTGTACATAGGTGCGTGTGTGCGTGCGCGTGTGTGTGCATATGTGTGTGTGGTGTGTGTGTCCGCGCGTGTGTAACCTCATGCTTCGAACTGCCTGTGAATGTTGTGGAATGCTACACCTGGAGAGTTCTGGTTTATCACCAGTTCAAAGAAAAAAAGTCACACGATATACACGGCTTGGAGACCACGGCCGTCCCCTTAGGAAGACAGCTTGGAAATGCAATCTGTAAGAGTAACGTGGCTGTCACACTCATCATAAGAAGCAATTCTATAGCTTTGGACAGATGTGTTTTCACCGCCGCAATGGAATGATTGTTGGATAGAAACCCACCCAAGGTGACAAGCCCGTCACCACAATCGCAGATTCCGATGGGACTCGTCTGGCTCTCCAGTTCCACAATGGAGAGAGAAGGGGATGGAATCCGTGGATCGCCCCCAGATGGAGTACAAGTCGCCTTTGTTTCCCTGCATAAATGAACTTGATGAATGCGAACAAATATATGCAATTCATATACTTTTGGAGATGAACTTAGCGATGTGTGTCAGCCTTGAGATGATGTGTCTGGAGTAATACTTTGTGTCCCCGTGTCACAGAACAATACACACATGCCAGTGGCTCTTGAGGTTAGTGTAGTTGGGATGACATGGCCTCTAGCAATTCCAGGTTCCCCAATTACATGTAGAAAGTTCTCCGGTAATTCATATGCAGCTAACTCCTTTTGCCCTCGAAAGTACGCCAGTCTTCTAGAGTCTGAGTTCTGGTGTAGATAGAAGATTCAGTATCAACAGGATATGGATACCAAACTCCAGCCAGCATACTGCCATTTTACCTAACCTGAGTGGCTGCCTTGCTTATTCTGAGCTGTGGTTGCCAAAACTGTGGCCATTTCTATAAGCTATAACATCAAAATCAGGGAAAAACAGGGGAAAAAAAGATTCTGAACCATATATTGTTGAATAAGTAGAGGAAATCCCCAGTAAATATTTATTGCATTCTGACAGGGTGTGTGGCATTGTATTCTCTTAACTGTGCCAGAGTGACAAAGTCAATTCGCCCCTTTTGGGGGGACCTTAATATATTTTTAAAGGGATGTGCCTATGCATTGATGCCTGAAAAATATGTGTAAAAATAAAAAATGAGGTAGAATCTCCGAGTGGATCATCTTTCCCAGAGGTCGGGTGGAAGGAGAATTTCCGGGTCTGTGTCCAGCCCAGGAGCCAGCACTGGTCTGCTGAGCTGGAAGGCTAAAGTCTACTCAGATCTACTAAGCAGCTTCAAGCTGCTCCCTGCACCAAATCAAGTCGTTTCACCACGTGTCTGCAGGCTCCCATTATTTTGGCAATCTTATAACGAACTAACTGTTCTGGTGTGTCTGAAAGAGTGGAAGAAAGGTTGTGTTCACAACACAACTGATATGTGCTCTGAGACCTCTTGTATTCATCTGTGAAGGGTCCGTGTATTAATCCATACACTCCTATAGCCTCAATTACTTGTCTGAAGACACAAATTTCGACCAGTAAAGGAAAGTTCTAGAAGCAATATTTTCACTCCTTTAGCATTGTTCAAATAACATCAGGTATTGATACATGCTAAAGAGTGCGTTTATTTTGTATTACTCCAAGTTTGTTGGAATATGCAAGGACTGTGGTTATAATTAGAATGTATAAGGCATATTATAATTTAGTTCATTTGTCCTGAAAAGGAAGTTAACTGAACATCTCTTGGTTCATACATGTTCCAAATTTTGAGCAACCTTTTGAGTTAGCCATAGATTTTTCTATTTTGTTTCCATTTGTCAAGGTATTTTTCTTCCCTTCATGAACTTTAGGTACACATAACTTATGTCATTTATTTATGGTCTTTTATACCTAGTTTGTAAAGTTGTAAAATAGCAAACTAAATGCAAAGAGTTTGCATTTGAAAGTAATAAAGTAGTTGCCGTATACAAACCCAAAATCTGGTTGTCTTTATTATTTTATTTGTTACTTTATTTTATTTAGTGTTGGGGTTGCATCCTAGGCATGAGCTAGACCCATCCTTTCTTTACTTTGAGACAGTCTTACTAAGTTGCCCAACCAGGTCTGACATTCACCTCACAGCCCAGGCTGACCTTGAACTTGAAATCTTTAAACTGCCCACTCCCGAGTAACTGAGATTATAACCATATACCATACCATTCTGCATTTATTGAGTTTGGTTGTATCTTTTTATTATTTTTCATTTGAATGATATTTCTAAATTATTGTTTCTCATTGGGTTAAGCACAAAATCTTAACTCCTAATTGAACAAACTCATTTGGAGGATTTAAAGTATTTGATTATTTAATAAAACATCTTTGTTGTTGTTTGAGAAAGTGTCTCACCATGTGTGTAACCCAGGCTGGCCTCAAAGTCTCAGCTTCCTGAGTACAGGATAACAGGCATGTGCTGCCATGACCAATGTGCTAATTACTCTTTTAAGGGTCCGTGTTTATTAAGAACACTGTGATAATTTGATACATGTCTACAGTGTGTGAAAAAGCGCTTTTTATCCTTGCTATTGAAATCCATGCATCAAAATATCTGATTTTGAGATCCTATATTCCGTTGTAAGGCTGTAGACTTTGGAGCCCAGGTAAAGCCCCTGCCTAGGAACTACACAGATCTGTCACAGTGCGCAGGACCTACAGTGGCTCTTCTGAAGCACCAACTTCTTCAGGCCTCCAAGGTGCCAAGCAGCCATTCTTGTGCTGGGCTTTTAACCTAAGATTCATGCATTCTGGTAGGGAAGCTCACCAAGGCTTAAGACAGGCCTCCCTCCCTCAACTATGCAATCATTACTTTTTGCATGTCTTGTACATATTTTGATAGAGGAGCTTCATAAATGTCCTCAGACTCTAAAGGTTTGGAGACTCTGGTTCAAACTAGTGCAGGTAAATGCTGTCTTTGTGACAATATTTCATTAAATATCAGTTGGTAAAAACGCCTGTTCACTGAAAACCAGACTCAACGCCTTAGGGTCTATATAGCAAGGGCTTATTCCAAAGAGCAGGGGCCATGTAGGATATTATATAACCTGATGCAAAGGGTCCCCATGGCAACCCTTCCAAGCACTGAGTGATGGGTCCATCCAGTCCCCTCTTGCTGATGCCATGCTCGATATGTAAGTGAAGATCACCACAAAAGGGGAAGTGAACATGGACGATCATGTTCAGAGATCCACAGCTGAACCGGAAGGACAATTCATTTGCTTTCTACTTTCTCATCAGCCAGAACACAACCACATGTTCCAAATGCAAGTGCTAAAACATCGGGAAGTCTACCACTCCTCTTCCACCCTCCCACAAGACAGGGTCTCACTGTGTAACAGCCTTGACTTGGAGCTCTCTCTGTTTACCAGGCTGGCCTGGAATTCACAGAGATCCACCTACCTCTTCTTCCAGTAGATTAGAGGATTAGAGGCATGCACCACTAGTTTTTGGCTGGGAAATCTACGTTTTTCGTTTTTCTTGATTTTATTGAGCTATACATTTTTCTCCCCTCCCCTTCTACCCTCTCCCATGACCCCCCCCCCCCAGCTCCTAATTTACTCAGAAGATCTTGTCTTTTTCTCCTTCCTATGTAGATCCATGAATGTCTCTCTTAGGGTCTGCTTTGCTGTCTAGGTTCTCTGGTTTTGTGGATTGTAGGCTGGTTTTTCTTTGCCTTATGTCTGAAAGCCACTTATGAGTGAGTCATATTTGTCTTTCTGGGTCTGGGTTACCTCACTTTTTTTTCTAGATTCATCCATTTGCCTGCAAATTTCAAGATGTCATTTTTTTTAAACCAATGAGTAGTATTCCAGTGTGTAAATGTACCACATTTTCTTTATCCATTCTTTGGTTGAGGGACATCTAGGTTGTTTCCAGGTTGCTATGACAAATAACGCTGCTATGAACATAGTTGAGCACATGTCCTTGTGGTATGACTGAGAATCCTTTGGTTATACTAAAAGTGGTATTGCCTATGCACAAAACGCAAGTCCAAATGGATCAAAAACCTCGATGTAAAACCAACCACACTGAACCTCATGTAAGAAATTACACTTTAATACATTGGCACAGGAGATTACTTCCTAAATATAACCCCATTAGCGTAGACACTGGGAAGCTGGAACTTGAGGAATGGAACAGTCTGCCATAGCCCAGGAGGGTGATGTATCTGGAAGCCCTCGGGGGAAACATCCCCGAGGAGTAAGCACATAAGCTTCACCTTTACCCATAGTCACTTGGAAAGTTCATTTCCCAAAGATTCAGGGAAGTTGAGCCCAGCTCAGTTTGGCCATGCTTGTCACGTCTTGCTGGATGCTGTAGAATAATCCTTGTCTAAACTGTGAATGGGCTAATAAAAGCTGGTCAATGGCTGGGCAAGTCATATAGGCGGGGTGATCAGACCGAGGATACAAGGAGAAAGAAGGGTGGAGTCAGGGAGAGTCGCCAGGAGCTACAGAGACAGGCAAAGCCACATGGCAGAATGTGGGTTAATAGAAATGGGTAAATTAAAAATGTAGGATTTCGTTAGTAATACACCTGAGCTATTGACCGAACATTTATAATAAGTTAAATAAGCCTCTATGTGGTAATTTGGGAAGTGGCTCTGGGGATGGGGAAACTCCACCTACAACTGGGTCTCCTTGCGGAATAATCCTCTAGCCACAACCTCTTCACAAAGTGCCTTCCTTGTAGTGTTTTATGGTCTTTCTTAACCATTTCAACTCCTTAGGAGGGTGGAGGAGGGAGGGTAGTGTGTTTACAATTAAGCCCTAGTTTCTGGCAAGAAATTTGAAGAGTGTTCTCTTAAAAATAATGTTGAAATAGGAAGCAGAGAGGCTGCGTCCCCAGCACCCCGGCCGCTTGGCTAGCTTATGCCCGAAATAACAACACACAAACTGTATTCATTTAAGAACTGCTTGGCCCATGAACTCTAGCCCTTACAGGCTAATCTCGCACCTGGACTAGCCCATTTCTAATGATGTGTGTAAGCACCCCAAGGTGCGCTTACCGGGAAGAGTCTAGCCTCCGTCCATCCTGGTGTCTCTGCTCCAGAGAGCAGAGCTGTCGAGTCTCTCCAGAAGCGGAGCAGAGTCTGACCTCACTTCCTCTTCTGCCCAGCATCCTATTCTGTTTATTCCACCCACCTATGTTCTAAGCTATGAGGGCCAGCCAAGCAGTTTCTTTTATTGCTCAGCCAATGAAATCAACAGATTGATATGACACTCCCACATCAAAATAAGATACAACTAGAGTATGAAAAATCATACCAACCTGGATGCTGCACTCTCTGATGGGTAAGGCTTTAAAGCCTTATTCTACAACTCCAGAAACATTGATTCAGAGCACACTATTCAGGCTTTCATTTATTTGAGTATTCGGAGCATGAACTACTTATCAGACACGGTACTTGGCTCTGTTTCTATAATTCTCACCAGAGTCCCCCAAAGTAAAGCAAATGAAAAAGGGATGCTTTTTTTTTACCCCCATTGACAAGTGTGAATACTAGATGTGCTGGTTAGACAATTAGTCCAAGGCCACCTTGCTGAGAATTATTTATTGGAGAATTAAACACAAGCAAAGAGCCTCTAAAACACTGGTTCTCAACCTGTGGGTCGCAACCCCTTTGGTGTGTGTCAAAAGACCCCCACACAAGGGTTACCTTAGACCATTGGAAAACACAGATATTTACATTACGATTCATAAAAGTAGGAAAATTATAGTTGGGGTCACCACAGCACGAGGAACTGCATTAAAGGGGAGCTGAGAACCACTGCTCTAAAAATTTCAGGTTGGCATTTCACCACCCTAACATATTATATGAAGTACCTAAGTTGCTCCACCCTATCTCTTTACTCTGGCGGATGAGTACGTTCCAGTGTGCACACAAGAGTCCTAATCCCGGCAATGGGTTTTTGATCCTACTGCACCTATTGGTTTTGTGGGAGCCTAGGCAGTTTGGATGCTCACCTTACTAGACCTGGATGGAGGTGGGCAGTCCTTGGACTTCCCACAGGGCAGGGAACCCTGATTGCTCTTTGGGCTAATTAATTAATTAATTAATTAATTAAAAAAAGAGTCCTAAACCCCCATTGCTAGCAGAGTGTGCTCCATCCACTGCACTGTTCCCGGCTACTATCCTGCCGTCCTGTCTGTTGTCAGGTAGGCTATTTTTAATGGATTTGTCATTCTCATTCTCTCTCTCTCTCTCTCTCTCTCTCTCTCTCTCTCTCTCTCTCTCTCTCCCTCCCTCCCTCCCTCCCTCCCTCCCTCCCTCCCTCTCTCTCCTCTCTCTCTGCTTTCACTGGACAAATGATAATTTGAGTATAATATTTACCTAACAGAGTGTTTTGTAAGAATTAATCTCTGTATTCTACTTTTTGCTAAAAGTATAATCTAGCAGAGCTAAGATAATGTCATCTGATACGGAGTCAGGGTAGGGTGGGAAAAGGTGGCGATTTCCTTTAATTACCATTTTCATGATCTGAGCATAAAAGCCACAGGCAACACATCTCAAATACCATTCTTCACTTTGATGGCCTATGACACAGGCAGGCTAGTCATTATCCAAACAGAAACACGAGATGGGTCCCATGACAACAGGAAAATTAACCGAGGCATAAGTGGAACATCATCTAATAAAAGATTTTATATGAACACCCTCCCTCAGCCACTTTCTAGTTTTGTGACCTTAGACAGATCCCTTCACCTCCCTGAGAGTCACTTTTCCTATCTTTAAATGAGAACAAACTTTCCTGGTATTGCTCATTTGGTGTGAAAGATGAGAAGTCGATGGGAAAAAAAAAAAAAAGTCCAGTTCAATGGAAAACTGCTATGCCAAACAGATGTCTCCACAGGCCAATCAGATGCCATGGATGCCAGACAGATGTCTTCACAAGTCAATCAGATGCCATGGATGCCAGACAGCTTAGCAGAGAAGCAGGTAAGCACGCAAGCAGGCACTGAGTGGAAATGTAGGGTTGCTAAGATGCTCAGGGGTATTATAAGGGGTGGTGTGTGTGTCTGTGTAGGTTGGGATGCGCAGGATTCTGGGGCCCAATAAGAACCAGAGAACTTAGACAACAATGCGGACACTAAGAGAGACTTACATAGATCTAATCTACATGGGACGTAGGAAGTAGAAAAACACAAGATCTCCTGAGTAAATTGGGAGCATGGGGACCTTGGGGGAGGGTTGAAGGGGGGAGAGGAGAGGCAGGGAGGGGAGCAGGGAAAAATGTAGAGCTCAATAAATATCAATAATAAATAAATAAAAGAATGGGTGTGATGTATTCTCCAACCCTCCTTGGATTTATTTGATTAACAAACCCATTGGTTTATTAAAGGTTCTGAGAAGTGGGTGGTGGTGGTGCATGCCTTTAATCCCAGCACTCAGGAGACAGAGGCAGGCAGAGCTCTATGAGTTCAAGGCCAGCCTGATCTATAGAAAGACCTTCCAGATATATACATATTAGAGTACTACTCAGCAGTAAAAAACAAGGACTTCTTGAAGTTTGCAGGCGAATGGATGGAAATAGAAAACACTATCCTGAGTGAGGTAAGCCAGACCCAAAAGAGGAACATGGGATGTTCTCACTCATATTTGGTTTCTAGCCATAAATAAAGGACATTGAGCCTATAATTCGGGTTCTTAGAGAAGCTAAATAAGAAGGAGAACCCAAAGAAAATCATATAGGCATCTTCCTGAATATTAACCTTCATCAGGCGATGAAAGGAGACAGAGACAGAGACCCACATTGGAGCACCGGACTGAAATCTCAAGGTCCAAATCAGGAGCAGAAGGAGAGAGAGCACAAGCAAGGAACTCAGGACTGCGAGGGGTTCACCTACACACTGAGACAATGGGGATGTTCTATCAGGAACTCACCAAGGCCAGCTGGCCTGGGTCTGAAAAAGCCTGGGTTAAAACCGGACTCGCTGAACATAGCGGACAATGAGGACTACTGAGAACTCAAGAACAATGGCAATGGGTTTTTGATCCTACTGCACGTACTGGCTTTGTGGGAGCCTAGGCAGTTTGGATGCTCACCTTACTAGACCTGGATGGAGGTGGGTGGTCCTTGGACTTCCCACAGGGCAGGGAACCCTGATTGCTCTTTGGGCTGACGAGGGAGGGGGTCTTGATTGGGGGAGGGGGAGGGAAAGGGGAGGCGGAGGTGGGGAAGAGACAGAAATCTTTAATAAATAAATAAATAAATAAATAAAAGATCTTCCAGGACAGTCAGAACTACATAGTGAGACCTTGGCTCAACAAAACAAAACAAACAGACCAAAAATGACAACAACAATAATAAGGCCTCTCTTAAACCAGTTTTTCCATTTTAATCTGGAATTTTGAAACTTGAAGCTTTTATAATGTCTCTGGAAAGTGAGATTATTTTCAAACTTTTTTTTTTTTTGGACATCTGTTCTCTGGAGTCTCATATACAAAAACAGAGAAACAAGCAGAGGTGTGAGGACTTAAACGCTGTAGAACTGAGCTCTCTGGGGTCAGTGCAAGAGTACAGTGGCTAACTCGCTGTCCCCTAGGTTCCCCTGCCACACATCAAGGCCTGTCCAAGTTTTGCTTCCAGTTTGCAGCTGATGTGAAGATTGCCATTTCTGCCTTGGAGGTCAAGCGAGCAGCTGTAATGCTGGTAAGGTACAGAGCATGTGAGGTTCCGAGTGAGGCTCCCAGAGATCTCGATGCCACAGAATGTGATGGCTGAAGATTGAATCTCAAAGTTCACTGCGATGTTACAAACCATGAAAATTTATGTTGTGTACCAAAGTCAAGACCTGGACTAAGACGTGTGTGTTTCTCCAGGCAACCGAATGGATTTTGACAACGGAAAAACTGCAACACCCACTTAAATCAACAACCCAATTAAGACCCATTGCTGAGTGGGGCTGAGCCCTCCGTTGTTTTACCCTTTCCCTCTGGAGGAAGTGCCCTGAGCCACTGATGGCTCCCAGTTGAGTAGGTAAGGGACCACCGACATATCTGATTTCTGGCAATCACCCTGGATATGTTTTTTTTTGTTTGTTTGTTTACAGTGCTGCTGGAGAAAACTTGATGAATACTTGGGAGAAAATAGAATTAGGACCTACGAACACAGCTGAAATCAACTTAGCAGAAGACAGACCCAGCTTTGTGTTGAGCTGGGAAAGATAGGCATGCGAGAAAGTGGCTCGAACGTAGACCCAGAGAAACTATCTATTACACACATAATATGTAGGAGGCAATTATTGCCTCCTGCACTAATCTGCAGGGCCTCCCTACCTAGTAATCAGATTGACATATTCTAATGAGACCCATGTTGTTTGTAATCAGACCGGCATTGCTTATTCATACCTCTATCCCATAAGATGCTCTTTGAAATGGCTCGGATTGCACCAGATGCTACAAGAAATGACTTTCCATTTTATTCTATTACCAGCATTTTTCCTTCTCCCAATTAGCATAATTTAAAATCAGCCAGAGGCAAATGTGAGGGGCTGAAAAGTTGCAAAGAAGTTTAAGAAATCCTTGATAGAAAGAGGCAGGAAGCCATTCTTGAGCTACATTTTCTTTAAGCAGCATGAGCAGGCACACATGACAATTGGTGGTTTTCTTCTTGTTCCAGTTGCTCGGGATTCACCTCTGTGACTTATTGAAATATTAGCGCCTCTGTCAGGAGGCTAATTACCCCGTAGGCTTTCTTGCTTTTGCATTATCTTGTGAATGACATAATAGAACTGCTACGTCATTTACCATTCTGTTAAGGTTTAATTGAGTTCATCCTCTCTCTCTCTCTCTAAATGGTGACTAGATTATAGAATCAAAGCAATTTCTCAGGAACTGGAGGGATGGCTCTGCAGCTAAGAGCCCTTGCTGCTCTTGCAGAGCCTCGGAGTTGGGCCCCCAGCACCCACATCAGGTAACTCATAACCACCTGTAATTTCAGCTCTGGGATCTGATGCTCTCTTTTAACCTCTGTAGGCACCTGCACCTATGTGGCATTCTCTCTCTCTCTCTCTCTCTCTCTCTCTCTCTCTCTCTCTCTCTCTCTCTCTCTCTCTCACACACACACACACACACACACACATGTTAAAACAGACCTTTGAAAAATGGATTCCCACTTGTAAGAATAAGAAAACAATTGCAAATTGCCTCTTTATAAGTCGGGTTTTAGTTGTTTATAAAATTTTTGAACTTGAAACCTGAAATACCCTAATGACACATTGCTCCCTGACACAGAACACTGTGAGACTGATCCAGACGGACAGCTAGCATGGGGGGGACTAATTTTCCAATGATTTACTGGCCCAGAACCTTTGAGTATGAACTCTTTTGAGTCTTGGGTTCCTATGAGTAACATATCCAACATTCACGGCCCCTTGGGTCACTTTCATCTTTAAGGTTTTTAGTATCATAAATTAATTATATATAATAACAGGTTTCATTGTGACATTTTATACATTATTTTGATCATATCCCCTCACAGTTAATCTCTCATCCCCTCACTCTCTCTAACGAGGCCCCCTGCTTTTATAGGTTTTCTTCTTCTGATCCAGTAAGCTTACTTGAGTTGCTTACAGGAGCCCGGGTGAGGGGTCAGTTACAGAACCAGCAGCAGCTACACACCTGAAGGACATATCTCTCTCTCCCCAAATCTGTGCTTGTTAGTTTTACGCCCACTTGGCCCAGGCTAAAGTTATCCCGGAAGAGGAAAAATCAATCGAGAAAATGCCTCCATCAGACCATTCACACAGGCAAGTGGGGGGGCACATTTTTGTTATCACTGCTTGATGTAGGAGTGCTGAGGCCACTGTGGGTGCTATCACCCCTGAGTTGGTGGTCCTGATTTGTATAAGAAAGCAGGTTGAGCAAGCCAGGGGGAGCATGCCAGTAACCATGACTCCTCTGTGTACTTCAGTTCCTGACCAACTCCAGGTTCCTGCCTTGAGTCCCTACCCAACGTCTCTCCATTGACAGATTATGATCCGGTCATATATCCAAACCCTTTCCCCTCCTCATTGTTTTCTTTCTGTCCCAAGTGTTCCTTTCTCCCTTTTTTTGGGCAGCTGCTTGTTAAACACTGAGCTTGTTAAACACTGGCTGAGCTCTGCCTAAAGTCTGGCTTTCTTTCCCTTCCATATTAAAAGTGAGCTACTTCCCGTTGATTTTCTGTTACTGAGAGCTCAAAGCATATTGACTAGGGGCTTCTCTTTACTAACAAGAGTTACAAATCACAGAGCCTTGTTTAAGATTAAGAACTACCCTACGTACTAGCTTGCTTTAGCTCACACAGCCGTTTACCTCTGCATAGAAGAAATGTTTATAATTCCTAGCTCATAAAGAAACTAAGCCTTGGGATGCAAATGCCACTTAGCTAAGCATCAAAGAGACTTTCTTATAATTCTCAAAATTCTCAGTGCTTTAAATGCTCGGGCCTCCTTCCTTTCCTAGACTCTTAACATTTCTTCTTGGCCATGCCCACTCATGTCATTGACCATGTCCCCACTCATACACTGGATGCCGAGCCTTTCTTTAATGTAGTGTTTCCATCATCATCTCAGTCTGAACTAGGTGGCCACCCACACAATACTATACTAACTTGTTTTTAGCAATGCAGATTACGTAATTGATTTTCTCGCCATTTCCTCCCCACCACTACTACTACCATTAGATGCCAAGATCAACAGAAGAAGGACTTTTACCCTTTTCTTGTCTGTATCTTTATTAAGTTCACGGCTGACAGATGGTAGCTGCTCAGTCAATGCTGATTAAAGTTGCCACAATGAATGAAGGAACTCTTGGGATTTGTTTTTTTATCACAGTTTGTTCTTTGACAATTTCATACATATACGTAATGCATTCTAGTTATTCTCCATCCCACCCTCTCTGATCTCCCCCCGCCCCCGCCTTCCTAAAACTCCCTTTCTCAAATTCACGTCTTTTTGTTTTGTTTTGTGACCCACTGGGTTTAATCAGGGCAGTCAGTGTGACCATGGGTTTGAGACTGTCCATCAGAGGTTAGTGGAGTACACAACAACTAAGGACAGTCAGTTGTTGTTATCAGAGTTGTTCCCTTCTCCCAGAATTTATTGTACTCAGTAGTTCAGCAAGGCAGAGAAGGGTTCCCTGAGCTCCTTTTCAATTCGTGGTGTCCAGTCTGGTTACGTATGCTTATGAGTACAAATCATCACGAAACTATCAAAATACCTTGACTTCCTTCATTCTCTCCCCCTCATCAACAGCATCATCACCATCTCCAAAGTCACCAGGTATCCAGCAGATGGAAGAATATGTCAAGAGTGATATGTTGAAGATCTACATATTGAATATAATATATTGAAGATTACTGACTTTCATGCCCAACGGATTGGTCTGTGAGCACTGGTTGCATGAGTTACTGGCTATGTCATCTTAAGACTAATAGTTTCATTTCCTCGTATATAAACTGGAAATCAGTTTTAACAGACAAGCTTGCACCTGGAAACTCAATAGTTGGTAATTGGCCAACAGTATGGTGTAAGAACTTTAAGATACCCTTTTATGTCTTTATCAGGCACACTGTCCTCTGCCTCTAAAGAACTGTCACCATGGATCTGATCTTCATTTACTTAGTTTAGATGTTACAAATTACTTCACCTGCATCCTACCAGTCCTAACAATGGTAAAAAATAAACAGCAAAAGCTGCAGTGATTACTATGAACCACAGGAGATTGAGGTCAGCAAGATGTCTTAAACAGAATCCCTAGCTTGTGTTTGGAGATTTTTGGCTGGTGACACTGGATTATTATTTCTTTCTGATCCTTTTCATTTAGACCTTGTGCATGTGCAGTCAGTGCATGGGTGTTTGTGTGGACGCATGCAGACGCATGTGGAAGTGCGTATCTACATGTGTGCATTCCCATGCGCTCAAGGGAAAGAAGGAGAAGGGGAGAGTGAGCTTTTGCTCACAGGTGGTCAGAACATGAAACCAAAACAAAAGTAGTGAATTCTTTGTTGTGCTTTTGAATTTCCTGCTAGCAGGGGAGAAATGCTGAAAGGAAGGGAAAGTGGGGAGATCTCAGTGGCTTGGACTTAGCCACCTTTGTCATACACAAGGTATCAAGACTGAATAAGAGATTTTGGAAAACACCTTTTGATTCCTGTGCATGCCATGTTTGGGCCAGCATATCCACCTATACCTGATGGTTGATGATTTTGTCCTGAATGAAAGGTGGGAGGTTCCAGGGCTAGACTTTACATGACTTTTCTATTATTGGATAGAAGGATATACATGATATAGAAGGATACACACACACACACACACACACACACACACACACACACATATATATACCTGTAAGGCCCCAGGTAAAGACATGGAGTAGTTCTAAAGACATAAATTATGGCACAGGGCTGCTCAGGTTGCTTTAGCAGTGAGTTTGTGGCCATTGCTCAACGGAAAGCTAGGATATGGGCAGGGCAGTGACCTCGCAGGCAGAGCTCTGTTCACAAGAATGGTGAGAGTTGTTAAACTACTGTTGGAGCCTGTAAACTCCAGCTAAATTGGGGCTAGACCACATCTTCCCTAATCCAGCCCCAGTTTCAATTTAGGACATTGGGTTGAGCAGAAAACTGGAGTTTTGGGGCGGGGGGGGGGGCTGGACATGAAATCTAGCTACCCGGATAAGAATCTGGGGTGAATATTATCTCTCGTTCAGGAGAGACAGAGAGATTTGCTTTGGACCACCTTGGGAGGCTGGGAAACTTGGTGCGGGAACTGGTTGGCAGCAGTTGGCTAGAGATAGTGAAGTCATGAGAAAAAAATGTGACATCATTTTGTAGCCAAAGCAGAAGCTGACTCATGAGCGGCATATAGGCTTGTTAGTTTGTTTTTTTACAGACTTAATTTGCTTTGTTTTTCCCATATAAAAACCCTCTGTGGTGGCCATGGCTGGAGCCTGGATCATCTACTCGGAGACTCTGATATGTGAGTTTTCTGTCTTCTTTTTTTTTAACCTGAAATTATTTTAGGTAGTTTTTGCGTGTATTATTTATTTATTTTATTCGTGGGTGAGTTTATGCCATGGTCCATCCGGAAGTCAGGAGGCCACTTTTGGAAATGTGTCTGCTCCGAGGGTCCTGGGAATTGAACTTAGATCATCAGGCTTGGCAGGAAGTGCCTGTACCTGTGAGTCATCTCCTTGAACCTGGTGTGGGCTTTCCTAAGATGGTCAATGAATTCCTGATGGGGAGACTTGGTGAACATAGTCTCTTTCCAGAGGCTGTGGGTCTTCCAGAGGTACTTGTAGGTCTTAGAGATGGTATCAAAGGTGGCCTTGGCAAGTTACCCAGGGTGCCAGCGTAGCCCCTGGCTGATGTGTTCAATCATCAGTATTGGCCAACAGTAACAGCGGCTTCTTGCTCAGAAGAGCAGAGACATTGCCAATGCCTCTGAGGTCAGAGATGGGGAGAAAGCACAAAACTACTGTGACTTGTCAGCTTATCTATGGGAAGCTAGGCCACGTGACAACCCTCAGATGGCAGTGGCTACCTCCTAATAGCAGGTAGCATCCTGTTCTAGTTCAATTCTCTGTTTCTATGACAAAACACTAACCAAAAGCATCCTGGGGGAGGCAAGGGTTTATGTTACTACAGTCCATCATCAAGAAATGCTAAAGCAGGAACTCAAGGCAGGAGCCTAGACGCAGGAACTAAAGCAGTGACTATAGAGAATACGGCTTACTGGCTTGCCACCCGACTCTACAGTCTGCCTTTCTTTCTTTCTTTCTTTCTTTCTTTCTTTCTTTCTTTCTTTC
>NW_026068002.1:4924436-4940021 GCF_014885135.2 Alexandromys fortis
CATGGCTGTCCTGGAATTCACTATGTAGACCAGGCTGGCCTTGAACTCACAGAGCTCTACCTGCCTCTGTTTCTCAGAGTGTTGGAATCAAAGGGGTGCACCACTCTGCCCAGACAGGTACTTGATCTTCATGACCTCAACCATGTGGCCCAACTTGGTGACAGGGGCCCACTTTGTATTCTCATCTTTACCTCCATAAGAACAGTGGCCTCTTCCCTATCCAAGATCATGACTCTGGAGACCAGTGCTAAATTCTCAGAGGTCTCCTTAGCTTTCCCCCAGGTCCTCGAGGTCCTCCAGGCCCCCTTTCTGCTGTCATTTGTTATTTGGTGAATGTAAGTTTCTTTTCCTACTATTATGTACACTCGTGTGTTCACATACGTGTGCATGTGTGTGTGTGTGTGTGTGTGTGTGTATTTATCTATGTGTGTGTATGTTGAGGGATCTGCGGGCTGTGTTCCTGCCGCCCCAGCTCCTGGTGGCCTGGCTAGCTTATGCCCAATAACAACAGACAAATTGTATTCTTTTAAACACTGCTTGGCCCATTATATCTAGCCTCTTCTCGGCTAACTCTCGCACCTGGACTAGCCCATTTCTAATAATGTGTGTAGCACCCCAAGGTGCGTTCACTGGGAAGATTCTAGCCTATGTCCATCCTGGGTCGGAGTTTCATCGTGTCTGCCCCAGAGAGGAGAGCTATCAAGTCCGAGTCTGAGCTCACTTCCTCTTCCTCCCAGCATTCTGTTCTGTTTACTCCACCCACCTATGTTCTAACCTATGAGGGCCAAGCAGTTTTTTTTTTAACCAATGACCTTCCTCCATCATGTGTATCTCCATGTGTGGTGCTCATGTGTGAGAGAAGAGAGTATTGGCATGATAAAACATATGTCTAGAGGTCAAAGGACAATTTCTCAATTCTCAACAACCAGGAGAGAGTATTATCATTTCTATTTTCCCACTGTACAAAATAGGAATTGGATGAGTTCCTCTCTAGCCCAAGTTGTAATGAATTGTGAAATGATGATAGTGAGACCTATGTTGAATTTGTCAGTTCCAAAAAGATTGAAGGTTTCTTACCCAGGATTCCTCTGAACAAACACAGACCAGGAGAAGAATGGAGCTTCTCCCTCATTTCCTGTACCTTTTCTCAAAAGTGGACCTGGGAATGTATATTTGAGCAGGGAGTTCCATATACATTGAAATTATTGCTGTCTGCCCAAATCCTGGATGGAGGAGAGGCATGTGTTTTTGTGAGAGCCAACATTTCACATCTTAGAATTTTTAATTTTCCCCTAACTGTAGACCAGAATGATAGAACACCTACTTAATGTAATGGGTACTTTACTTGATACCCTTGGGGAAAAAAAAAAAACAAAAACAAAAATAAAAGAATATACAGATTATAAGACAGCCTGAACTTCGCTAACAGAGTTTGGTAAGCAAGAGACTGTCACGTGATTTGTATTCTGACAGCCAGGACTTGGCCTTTACTGTCTGTAGCTCCTTCCTTCTTCTTTACTCTCTCTCTCTCTCGCTCTCTTTCTCTCTCTCTCTCTACATGTGTGTGTGTGTGTGTGTGTGTGTGTGTGTGTTCTCAGGTATGAGAGATGTATGTATGGGCATGATAGGATATGTGTACAGAGGTCAGAGGACAGCGTCAGGTGTCTGCTCTCATTTTTGTCTTTGGTGGAGGAAATTGTTTGTTGTACTCTACTGCTAATGGTAAACCAGCTGGCTGAGCTTCTGGGGTTCTTCTGTCTGCTCCCTGTCTCACCTTAGGAGTCTGGGAATTACAGGCAGCTTACACGTGCCTGACTTTAAGTGTGCTCTGGGGATTTGAGTTCTCATTCTCACACATGCACAGCAAGTTCTCTAGCTAGAGAGCCAACTCTTCAGTCCTGTATCACCTTTCAACTCTGAAATTCTCTATGTTCTGTAAACTCCCAGGTCTGAGTTCCTAAATACAAGAATGCATAGACAAGGACAGAGAATAGAAACAGGAGGTCACACATGGTCCTGTGCAACAGATGCATGTTGGAGCTGCTGGAGCAGTGGCCACAATGTGTTAATTCTTCTGTGGCAGCTGGTAACTGGTCACTGTCCCACAGCATCCTCAGTGGGCCTTGGGCTGGTTGCACTATCCACTCCCCAGTCGCAGTTGTTGAGTTAAGGTATTTCATAGAAGATTATTAGTTTTTGTTTGCTTGTTTGTTTAAGGTTTAAAGAAGTTTTTCTATATTTACAGTAACTATAATCCTGAAAAGACTTAAGAGAAAGAAAGAGGTGAGAGAGGAAGCAAGTGAGCAAATGTGAGGGGAGAGAAAGGAGGGCGGGGGAGCAATTGGTATGTACCTGACACCGGAAAGGAATAAGGGCAACATGAAAATTTAAGCCATACTACATATGGGCAGTCTCTCTCCCTGCATCCCTGTGTTCTCTTTTCTGTCTCCCCCCCACACACACACACACACATACTCTTCCTCCTCCTGTCCTTTAAGAATCAAAGGCAGGAAGTTTCTGTTTTCAGATTTCCTTGTCAATCATTTTCAACAGAATAGAGTACTCTATATGTAGATACCATTCATTAAAAAATTACATTTCTTGGGGGAAACCTCACAGGACCCTAGACAAAGAACTCTAGAAAACTAGCAATACTATGAATGGGAAAAATTATTTTTCTCAGGGAAGAGTTCCTCAGTTAGCTATCCAAAATCAAGTGGTCAGTCCTAAAATCATATACATACAAGTAACATTCTATAGATTGAGCAGATTACTTGAAAAAAGAAAGGCCAGAGATTATGAATTTGAGAGGGTAGGGTGAGGCATGGGAGGATAAGATAGACTATATTTTAATCAAAAAAGTTAAAATTTAAAAGAGAATTAAAAGAAGAAAAAAAACTTACATTTCCAGGGCCAGGGAGATGGCTCAGTTAGTAAAAATGGTTGCCAAAACTCTCAACATGAGTTCAACATCTAGAAGCAACACGTTGAAAGGAGATGAGTGAGCCCTGGAAGTGGTCCTCTGACCTCCTCACCTATGCCCCGACATGCACACACCCATGATAAACTAATTAAATAAAATTCAAAGGTTGGGCAAAATGTCAGTCATCTGTAACCCCAGCATTCTCTGGGGAATATAGAAAAAGGAAACAAGCGAATTGTTCAGAAACTTGAAGGTCAGTTAATTTAGAGCACACACAGTATCACAGAGCCCCAGTGACTTCCCAAAGCTGTCCTCGGACATTCATGAACACTGCGGTGTGTGAGCTCTCCCCTCCCCCACAGCATCCATGAACACTGTGGTANGGTGTGTGAGCTCTCCCCTCCCCCACAGCATCCATGAACACTGTGGTATGTGAGCTCCCCCCTACCCCACAGCATTCATGAACTCTGCATTATGCGAGCCCTCCCCTCCCCCACAGCATACAATAAAATTATTAAAACAGACAAACAGTATCTCTCCCAGTATTTGTGGTGTGGAAACACACTCAGAAAGGAAGTGTTTCTAGTGTTAGTATAAGAACTCACTGATTTATCTGTTAGCTTCATTGTAGGACATTTGTTCTGTGTTCCTTTGGGGATAGGGGATGTGGGGCGGGGGGTAACCACCAATCTCCTCACTGATCTGTAGACCATGCTCCTTGCCAAGGTTGTCCAGTAATCCCCTGTGGTGGTGTGAGTGAGAATAGCTCCCACATGTTCATATGTTTGAATGCTTGATTCCACCTCCTCCTTCACTGTTAGTGGAACTGTTTGGGAAGAATTAGGAGGTGTGGCCTTATTGGAGGAGGTGTGACACTGGGGGGGTGGCCTTGGTGATTACAAAAGCCCTTGCCAGGCTCAGTGTCATGTTCCCCCACCCTGCCACCTGCTGTCTGGGACTACTCCAATGCCATGTCTGTCTACTTCCTGCCATGGACTTACCAGTCCCCTAAAACTGTAGGTGAACCCCCAATGAAATATGCTTCCTTTTTATAAGAGTTGCATTGGTCATGCTGTCTCGTCACAGCAATAGAACAATAATTAAGACATTCCCCCACTCAATTTAAGGCCCATAGGAGCTTATGAATTTCTAAACATTTTAAATGATTTGCCCAGTGACCCTTTAAGCCCTTCTGGTCCTGGCATTGCCAGTACTCCCGCCTCACATGAGTATTTTAGGAGGGCCTGAAGTGGAATGAGATGCTGTATGTCCAGATGTGTGCATGCCACTGTGTTCATTTCCCTTTTCTTTCAAGCCTCCTTGTCTAAGAAGGTGCCCTCAAATGATGAGCTTGGGGCTGCTCTTCTCTGATTGACATCCCTAACTTTCAGCCAGCTTCCTGAACTTCTCGGAGATGCGATTGCTATTCTTGACAGTTGCGCAGCTGATTACTCGAAGCCCACTTATCTTCCTCAGCTGATTGGAGATGTAGCTGATGTGCTTTTTTTTAAATTAGTTTGTGGAGTGGGTGGAGCTGGAGGGAAGTCAGTTGGGTCCTGCTCCAATCTAATCAATGCTAGTTAGCTAAATGACTTTCGTTTATTTAGTTGATTGACCTCAGGCTTCTTCAGAAGTTGTTTGCTCTTATTTTCAATTTTGATGATTTGAAAAATAACATAATTGCAAAAGTCACTTCTGTGTTTCTTAATATGTTTGCAGGAAACGACTTCAGTTTTCCATTGATGTATAACTTATGAAGCACACAAGATGACTCAATGGTGTTTGTTATAATCCTATTTTTTTTCTTTTGACTTTTTCATTTCTTTGGCTGCACAGGCAAGTATGTTGAGAATGAAAAGATTGCCCACAATTTGGAGAAATATTTACCGTGCGCTCTCTTTTGATTCCCTTTGTTTTGGGTCCTTGTGATTGGGTCATTTGCAAATCCTTTTCCTGGTTAAACTTCCTTCATTGAAGTAATGAATAGCAAAATGGTGCTTTCCATTTATTTGAAGTAGAACGATTGTGGCAGCCTGCCTGGGCATCGAGCTAAAATGCTTACAGAACCATTTCAAATCCCAAACAGCTACCAACCAAATTCCGTTTCTGTCAAAATAATAAAAATAAATGGTTCCAGGCAGAAACACCGCTGGTAAGCGTTTTCATCAGAATCAAGTGTGGTGGCTATTAAAATTTATCCAAATTAAATGTTTATTTCTGAAACAAATGCCTTCTTTGTAAAATATTTGCCAGCAAAGATACCCCTTGCCCTGAGGGGCCATCTGACTTGTGTGAAGGATCTATGATTCATGAGCGCCTAATTAAATAGGGAAAACTCGAGTCAACCTTTCTTTAACAGGAAATGTTGAGTCTACAGATTTAAGGTGGAAATGAAGATCTTTTCTGAAACTTTATCTCCAAATGAGCTCTCTCTCTCTCTCTCTCTCTCTCTCTCTCTCTCTCTCTCTCTCCCTCTTTCACGCTCCTGAGTGCTAAAGGCATGTGCCACCACCACCTGGCTCACTCCTTGCCATTTTAAACAATGCTACAGTTGACTCATGGGTAGCTCGGGCTGAAGGATCTTAGTCGGATGTGTCAAGCTAGCTTTAACTAAGTTTCCAAACTGGACTCAGGCTGGCTTTGGTGGAGCATCTGAAGTAGACATTGAGGAGGGAAAGCACTGAAATTATATAAAGTCTAAGCACTGGCTTCTCCTGGATTTTAATGCTAGAAAAGGATATATCAACAGTTGCCCTATAAAAGTATTGGGTTTCAACCTGTGGGTCACAACCCCTTTGGGGGGGGGCATTAAAGGAGTTCCTCACAGAGGTCACATCAAAGATATCCACATTACGGTTCATAATAATAGCAACATTACAGTTACAAAGTAGCAATGAAATAATTTTATGATTGGGATCCCCATAACATAAGGAGCTGAATTAAAGGGCTGCAGCATTAGAAAGGTTGAGAACTGCTGCTGGAGAGAATCCACAGCCTTGGTTTCTTCCTCATATCCCTGATACATAGCTGGCGTTCTCCTCATCTAGGATTGATTTGTCTGGCTTAGCTCTGTAGTAGGGATCTAGGTATATATGACGGATCTCTTCCCTTTCCTGGCCACGTGCTATATGAGACCTTCTCACAGCAATGTCAGAAGAGCAATGGACCAGGCTGAGTATTGCATGCACAGGCTCAGCTCCTGCATGTATCCTATAATCTGATGTCCTATTGGCTACCACAAGCCAGTGGTATGTACAACTGGGGGCAGTCTTGGTAAAAGCATGAACCAACAATAAAAATAACAATGCAGAAAACGCTGGCAATAGATGCTGTGTTTTTGCCAGCCAACCCCCAAAGCAGCAGGGCTTTCTTGTGGAAAGAGGTCATGCTCCTATGTGCTTTTCTATCAGACAGTCTTTCCTGCTAATGACAGCTGTGCACATTTTCACAGCACACACAGTTGCTACACTCGTGAGCAGGGAATTTGTAGAAACTACTAACTTCTCACTATTTTCCTTCTCTTTTTTGGGGTCAATCATTAATCCTCCTGTCTCAGTATCCAAAGTGCTGTGGTTATGGGTGTGAGTCTTGAAGCCTGGTGTTTCTATTTCTTCTTAAACATCCAATGAGACTCCATTTCCCAGCATTCCTTATTGGTAGTTGAGACCATAAGATGAGTTCTAGCCAATGGAATTTGATCAGAAATGATAATGTGTTACTCTTTAGACTCTCTGAGAAAATCTTGGCCTCATAGTACAGGCCTGAAATTCCAGCTACTGGAGATTCAGAGGTAGGAGGATTATTAGTTAAAAGCACATCTAGGCTCCAGAGTGAGTTTCAGGGTAGTTTGAGCAACTTAGTGTGAACCTGTATCAACATTTAAAAAGCAAACAAGTAAAAAGAAGGTTGGCATCCCTTCATGATAAAGGTCTTTGAGAGAGCAGGGGTACAAGGAACATAAATACATATAATAAATACAGCAAGCCAACAGCCAACATCAAACTAAATGGAGAGAAACTCCAAGCGATCCCACTGACATCAGGAACAATACAGGTTGTCCACTCTCTCCATATCTATTCAATATAGTTCTTGAGGTTCTAACTAGAGCAATAAGACAGCAAACAAAGATGAAGGGGATACAAATAGGAAAAGAAGAAGTCAAATTCTCACTATTTGCTGGTGATATGATAGTTTACATAAGTGACCCCAAAAATTCTATCAAGGAACTTCTACAACTCATAAACACTTTAGTAATATAACCAGTAATATAACAGGATACAAGTTTAACTCAAAAATATCAGTAGCCCTCTTCTACACAGATGATAAATGGGATGAGAAAAAAAATCAGAGAAACATCACCCTTCACAATAACCACAAATAGCATAAAATATCTCAGAGTAACTCTAACCAAACAAGTGGAAGACTTGTATGACAAGAACTTTAAATCTTTGAAGAAAGAAATTGAAGAAGACACCAGAAAGTGGAAAGATCTCCCATGCTCTTTGGTAGGCAGAATTAACATAGTAAAAATGGCAATCTTACCAAAAGCAATCTACAGATTTAATGCAATGCTCATTAAATCCCAGCAAAATTCTTCACAGACCTTGAAAGAACAGTACTCAACTTCATATGGAAAAGCAAAAAACCCTGGATAGCCAAAACAATCCTGTACAATAAAAGAACTTCTGGAAGCATTATAATTCCTGACTTCAAACTCTACTTTAGAGCTATGGTACTGAAAACAGCCTGGTATTGGTATAAAAACAGACAGGAGGGCCAATGGAACCGAATTGAAGATCCAGATATTAATCCACCTACCTTTGAACACCTGATTTTTGACAAAGAAGCAAAAAAATATCAAATGGAAAGAAGAAAGCATTTTTAACAAATGGTGCTGGCATAACTTGATATCAACATGTAGAAGAATGAAAATAGACCTATATCTATCACCATGCACAAAACTCAAGTCCAAATGGATCAAAGACCTCAACATAAAGCCAGCCACACTGAACCTCATAGAAGACAAAGTGGGAAGTACACTTGAACACATTGACACTGGAGATCACTTCCTAAATATAACCCCAGCGTTGGTGGTATAGTGGTGAGCATAGCTGCCTTCCTAAATATAACCCCAGCAGCACAGACACTGAGAAAAACAATTAATAAATGGGACCTCCTGAAACTGAAAAGCTTTTGTAAAGCAAAGGACACAACAACAGCCTACAGAATGGGAAAAGATCTTCACCAACCCCGCATCAGACAGAGGACTGATCTTCAAAATATACAAAGAACTCAAGAAATTAGTCATCAAAAGAACAAATAATCCAATAAAAATGGAGTACAGACCTAAACAGAGAACTCTCAACAGAGGAATCTAAATGGCTGAAAGACACTTAAGGAAATGCTCAACAATCTTAGTCATCAGAGAAATGCAAATCAAAACAACTCTGAGATTCCATCTTACACCTGTAAGAATGGTCAAGAGCAAAAACACTGATGACAACTTATGCTGGAAAGGTTGTGGGGTAAAGGGAACACTCCTGCATTGCTGGTGAGAATGCAAACTGGTAAGAAAGACCCTTTGGATATCAGTATGACAATTTCTCAGAAAATTAGGAAACAACCTTCCCCAAGATGCAGCCATACCACTTTTGGGTATATATCCAAAGGATGCTCAATCATACCACAAGAACATGTGCTAAGGTATGTTCATAGCAGCATTGTCTGTAATAGCCAGGACCTGGAAACAACCTAAATGCCCCTCACCCAAAGAATGGAGAAGGAAAATGTGGTACATTTACACAATGGAGTACTACACAGCAGAAAAAATAATGACATCTTGAAATTTGCAGGCAAATGGATGGAGCTAGAAAACATTATTTGAGTGAGGTAACCCAGATTCAGAAAGACACATATTATATGTACTCACTCATAAATGGTTTTTAAACATAAAGTCTACAAATCACAATCCCAGAGAACTTAGACAACAATGAGGACCCTAAGAGAGACTTACATAAATCTAATCTACATGGGAAGTAGAAAAACACAATAACTCCTGAGTAAATTGGGAGCATGGGGATCATGGGAGAGGGTAGAAGCGGAGGGGAGAAGAAGAGAGGGGAATAGAGAAAAATGTAGAGATCAATAAAATCAATAATAATAATAATAATAATAATAATAAAAAGCAGGTTGGGTTGGCATTGTAACTCTGGTAGACGCTTGCCGCCTGTGCGTGGAGCCCTAGGTTCAATCCCCAGAGCTTTGCAAAGAAGAAAGAGGGTCCAATAAAAGCCTGCAGCTTTGTTCTCTATAGTATTTTCTTTTTCAAGGCTTGATGTAGACAAAAATGTCACCTTGGAAGTTTTATAGGAATGATGGCAGGGCCGCGGCAGAGAGGCACGATGCGTTCATGAGCTCCCACCTGAAGAGGAACACAGTGATGAGCACTTTATATAAGCAAGAAACACACATGTTACTGAACCCGTGTGCACACCTATTTCTTCACCTGCAAGATGCTACAGTGGTTCTGAAGTGTGTACACAGTGCGCGGCATTCTTCCTTCTAAATGGTCTTGCTGAAGTTCCCTTCTCTTGATTACACCCTGGGTTTGGCAACTCGCCTGCAAACACACAATGTCCTTGTGCTTCACTTAATGATGGGGTGATGCCGACAGAGGTGTCATCAGGAGATTTCATCACTGCACAAAGACACAGTGCAGTATATTCAGACAGAATAAGAAAAGGATGACATCACTAGCAGAACGCACTCGTTCGCGACGCCATTCTCTGTGCCGTCTGTCCCTGATGGGCACCTTCTCATTCAGTGCACAATGATACAGGAGACACGCCGGTGTGTGGCCTAGGAGATTAGGTCTTTGAATGGCACTGCCATGTCTTGCTCTTGTTCTTGGTTGTCGGTTCTGGGTGGACTACATTGTCATTTTATAAAGACACTCAAACTACATCGTGGAGGTATCCATAGAGTGTGGAAATGAAGTCTCCTGCTACCAGCTGAATTAGTGTATCGTGCTGAAAAAAGCCTCGAATAGTAGTAAAGACTTCAGCTGGTTATAGCCCTCAGGGACATACCTATTGTCACTGAAGGAGCCGCATGCCGGGAAAAGCCAGCCTCTCTCCATGTCCCGAGCCCCACATCTGTGTAACTCATGGAATCTAAGTTGAGGAAAAGGGGC
Organism: Alexandromys fortis; assembly: GCF_014885135.2. Classification (NCBI taxonomy): domain Eukaryota; kingdom Metazoa; phylum Chordata; class Mammalia; order Rodentia; family Cricetidae; genus Alexandromys; species Alexandromys fortis. The sequence goes on from NW_026068002.1 coordinate 4,934,552, forward strand.
CTGAGAACACTAGAGAGATGGAGAGATGTGAAAGTCCAAGTTTCAAGGACAAAGACTTGCAGCAAGGGGAGGGGTGCTAGAATAGTGAGCTGGAAGGGCAGAGCTAATAGGCAGACAGAGCAGCGCCCAAACCCAAGGTCACAGAAGTAATTCTGTTATGCACGGTTATGGGGTCTCAGTTGTTTAGACCATGAAGACAGATGACTAAGATGAAACAGAGGGAAGGTTGTTGGATGTAATAGGCTAACACACTAACCAAGAGTTAAAATCATGACAAAATACATTTTGACAGAGTTTAGGATCTAATATTTTCAATGGTTGGAGAGATTTGACTGGGCCACACAACAGAAGGGGGTGCTAATGGAGGCTGTTGCCTGAGGCAGATGCTTCCAGGGTATGGCTACGGGAGGAACGAGAAACCCTGTGGAAATGGCTTGTGAAGCAATGAAGATAACGATTCATATTCAGGCTCCAGGATGTGTGGGGATCATAGAAAAGTTGTGGGGGCTGATGGGAAATCATGCTGTCAGATCATGGCTAGCTAGTGGTCAAGGTGCAGAGAAACAAGACATACCTGGAGAAAATAATGACTCTCAAGAGTTTGGCTAAGACTGAATTCAAGATGGACAAGTGGAAGGGTTGGGGATGACAGGAGCGTGGTGTGAAATTGGGAGACTATAGGGCCACATTAGGAGTTTACAGAGCCGTGCAAGGATAAACGCCCATGACACCATGGGAATCTAGATGTCCTCAAACAGTGTGGAAGTGACTGAGGTAAGCACAGGACATCATGATCACGTGAGCTGAAGTGGCCTTTTGAGTGATGGCTCATAGTTTGTCATCTACAGCCTTTTTGGGGTTGCCCTAGGCCAGACTGAAGGTAGGTTAGGATGGTACAAGGTGAGATGGGCACAAAATGCATCATGGCCTCCTTGAAGTTCAGTGTGTGTCCCGACATAGGGCATATGGAGGCCATGGCTGATGTGACTGCTCAGAATTTAGAGAGGCCTACTGTGGAAATCTCTAGAGGTCTCTAAAGTTGTGCAGTAATTGCTATTTAAAAAGTAACAGCTTCCTGTTCTATTGATAGGTTCCAGTACCAAGTATCCTCAGGGTTCAAAAACCAGGATAATTTGGTTCAAGTTTCAGCCTTTTAGATTTAACCCCCTCCACTTTTTCTTCCTTTGCTTACCTCAAATTACTTTCAAAAGGCTAAAGTCGTTTTCCTGGAGGACTTCAACTGTATTTAAGGACGAGTGAGTAGATTCAGGTCTTTGATGGCACCAGAAGCCAGAGGGAGAGCAAGTACCCTTTTACCTCTGCAAAAGGGCTTCTAAATGGACTGTGGGAATCGGAGCACCACAGTGGAAACTGAGGCAGGGCATTCTCAGCCCTACTGAAGGGCTCTCAGGTTTGGTGAAGAACATACTTCTGAGAATGCGCGAACTCACCAGAGGGCCTTGAAGACTAAATTAAAACTTGTAAAGCCTGAAACCTAAAGTGGTACAGCAGAGTAAACACAAGGAAATCATCAGACCCTGGGAAGTCTTGGAAACACACACACACACACACACACTCGCACAGTGGGGTGGATGGAGATTCGTGTTCTGACCTGGGAAGGTTAAGCAGTAGGTGAAGGAGCCCTACATATCCTTACCTACACCTGCTTTGACTTCTTTGCTATGCCCCTGATACCCACTCCCTCACATCCACTCCCTTTTCTTCCTCTTTTCCTCATCTAGCCCAGAGGAAAATGGAGCATACGGAACACCACCCTATCACTGTGGCTTGATTTGCGCATTTCACTGTCAGTCTGCTTGGCGCTTGCTGTTTACCTGAGCTGTTACATGTGCTCAGTCTCTGACCCAGCTCACAAACTTGGAGAGCTCCCAGTGTGAATGGCCGTGCGCCCAGTGTCTGGGAATGTGTGCGTGGTGGGGGGAGAGAAGGGGGTTGGTAGGGTTAGCTCCCTAGGAACCTTTGTCCAGAGACTGAGAGGCCTCTGGGAATGGAGAAAGATGAGGAGCAGAACACAGGGTGTTTTTCTTTTTTTTTCTCTTTCAGTTTTGGTTTAGGTCATATTATTTAATTAGTTGCTGGTGGATTAGCAAGCCTGGAGCCTTTGAGCTGCCCCAGGCAAGCCCAGAGGATGGATGTCCCAGTGGAAGAAGAACCAGAGTTGGTCCTCCTCCCTCTTTGGGTTCTATCAGAGTCCTCAGCAGACTGAACCGGGGACACCCTCTGTCTTTCCTCTCTGTGCTGATTCAAATGCCAGACTCCTCTAGAGTACTGCCACAGACACACCCTGAGATTATGTCTTACCAGCCATCTGCTGTCCTTATTATCCAGGCAAGTTGACACATAAAATTAATCATCGCAACCAGTGCTCTTAGTATCTGTGTGATCTTCCTGAATCTGTAAGACGCTGTGGCCCAGAGTAAGTGCAGCGTGTCCTGGCTTTCATACACATGGGACAACCCCAACAGGACGACTTTGTGCTGCTTTCCTTCCCTCCTCCTCAAGATGATTTCAGGGATAATTATGAAGTAATAGTTACCACTGCCTCCTGATTCTTTCTCTTTCAAAAACAACATAGAAACAATACACTTCAACATCATATCGTTATCAAAATTCAGTTAGGAATTTGAGATAGGGACTCAAATGTGCACTTGACGGATAAACTCAAAGCTCGCACTATGCCTTGTTATTTATAAATATCTGATATCAGAGTCCCAAGGACAAGGCAGAAGAACAGAGCAAAAGGAGTAGGGTTTGCCTTTCATTTCTTCACTCAGCTTGTTCTTATTTCTAATCTACTGTTTACATATGCAGGATTCCGGGGCTGACCCTGTAAGCATATATTGTATGCGAAGGAACTGGACTGAGTGAAGAACGTCCCTTACTCCTCAAGGCATATTCTGTAGCTGCTAGTTTGGAGGCCAAGAGCAGACAGGAGAGTTTTCTGAATATCACCTATGTAGTAGACCATGTATATTAAAGGACAGACAATAGAATGTGATCATTTGAAGCTTATATTAATTTTACAATTTTTTTGTTGATTTGTTGTTATTAGAAATTGAATAATAAGTGCAGCTGTTGTTAAGAACTTAGGGGTTTGGGGCTGGAGTGATGGCTCAGTGGTTAAGAGCACTGACTTTTCTTCCGAAGGAACCTAGTTGTGCAGGGTTCAATTCCCAGTGCCCACGATAACTCATAGCTCCCTGTAACCCCAATTCAGACATTCTCATACATGCAAGCAAAAACACCAATGCACAGAAGAAGCAAATAAATTTTGCTTATGTTGTTAATACCCAGTGTTCTCTCTGTGCCTGGATGGAGATTATAGTGATGCCCATAATGGTGAGAGAGGCAAGTGTGTTCCAGAAGCCTGACAGGCAGCTGCTGCACTCAGAGGTTTGCCAGAAAGATTTGCCGGTAGAGAAGCTTTGCCCATGTAGGCCCTAGGCCAGCAGGCTTGGATGAGAAACAGCACTCCCAGAAGGCTGCAGGGGCCTCTGCCTTCTGAAAGCATACAGCCTAAGCAGGGCAGCAGTTAAAAAAAAGCAAACCAGGCAAGAGTATCGGCTTGAATAGTTTGCATAATTTGGTAAACACTATACTAGATGTACATGTACAGGACATCTTGAGAGATGGGACACTGTAGCAGAAACTATTTAAAAATTTGTGTGTGTGTGTGTGACTGTGAGCATGTGTGTGCCGAGCCACACATGTGGAGAGTCCTTGCCTTCTACTGTGATTGAAGCAGGCACGCTAACTTACCATTGTATGTCCTGTTTTAGCTGACCTTCACGTTTTCAGGGATCTTCCTTTCTCCACCTTGCGTCTTGTAGTAAGAGCCTGGGATCACCTCTGTGTGTTGTGAAGTGCTCTGCACAGTCAGGTATGTGTGTGTTTGTGTGCTTGTGTGTGCACGTGTGTGTGTGTGTGTGTGTGTGTGTGTAGTTCTTCGTGTGCACAGCACACTTTCCACTGACTTGTTCCACCAGCCCTTTAAACCGTTCTCCAAAGAGGAATAGAATTTGCTGAACTCTAGTACGGAACGTGTTCCATTGTGGATTTAAGTATAAATATTTGAGGCAGAGGCCATTACAAAAAGTCCTTGCAAATTAAACAATATCATGGAAGTCCAGATTATTTAATAATTTTTTAAAAATTTATGAGTACCTATATATTTGTGTGTACCATGTGCATACTTAGTGCTCATAGCGGGAGTTTGATCCCCTAGAACTTTTAATTACAGATCATTGTGAGCTCCTATGTGGGTGCTGGGAACCAAACCCAGGTCCTCTGTGAAAAGCAGCCAGTGCTCTTAACCCCTCAGTCATCTCTCTAGCAACAAAGTTTCTCTTCTGAAAATCTTTCGTGTGGGGTGAATCTGGTTCTCATGTTGCTGAATTATAGTAATTTTTAAAAATTTTCTCCTCACTACTGTCCTATGGGGTAGGCACCCCATCTTTCCCATCGTGTAAAGGAGGGGCTGAGGCTTTGTGCTGTCACCGGCACTGCTGCAAAGCTCATGAACTGCAAAGTTTCAGGGATGGGTTTGAGGGCAAACTGTCTGTCGTGGTTCTCAACCTGGGGGTCGCGATCCCTTGACGTGGAATGACCCTTTCACAGGGGTCACCACAACATGAGGAACAAAACCATAAAGGGTTGCAGCACTAGGAAGGTTGAGAACCAACTGCCCTTGTGAGTTCACGTTCTGAAGTTGCCAGCTAAATGCACTTTGGGGGAAGTGATTGGATCATGAGGGCTCTGACTTGGGTGGATTCATCTGTCAATGGGGTCCTAGTTGATGGCATTATTGGGCAGTGATGGAAACATGAAGGTGGGGGATATTTGGAGGAACCAGGTCGCTTTGTCCTTTCTTCTTTTCTCTCTCCATCTGCTTCCCAGTTGCCAGCCACTGCCTCCCAATTGGGAACTTTGCTCTGCCATAGGCTCCCCACCAGGGTGTTCTGCCTCACTGTGGACCCAGAAACAACAGGACCGCAGACTGACACCTGTGAAGCCATGAGCACATCTGCTTCCTTGAAACAATGTCTCAGCTAGTTGCCCCTCAATGGAAAACAGGCCCCTTGTCTGACCAGAAGTTAGGACTGAATCTTTCAATTGTCTGCTGATGAACCCAGGAATATATTCAAGCTCTCTAGTCAGTGGGAATCCGTTCCTCTCACTTCCAAACTGCATGTAAGACCGGCATAGCTGTGCTGTGGGAAGTCATTCTGCTGGGGCTTGCCTGAGCCATGCTTCAGAGAGATGGGAATTATTTATTTATTTATTTATTTATTAAAGATTTCTGTCTCTTCCCCAATCAAGTCCCCCTCCCTCGTCAGCCCAAAGAGCGATCAGGGTTCCCTGCCCTGTGGGAAGTCCAAGGACCACCCACCTCCATCCAGGTCTAGTAAGGTGAGCATCCAAACTGCCTAAGCTCCCACGAAACCTATAG
>NW_026068002.1:4941050-4957272 GCF_014885135.2 Alexandromys fortis
TTCTTCTGTTGAGAGATCTCTGTTCAGCTCAGTGCCCCATTTTATAATTGGGTTGATTAGCCTTTTACGGTCTAGTTTCTTGAGTTCTTTATATATTTTGGAGATCAGACCTTTGTCAGTTGCGGGGTTGGTGAAGATCTTCTCCCAGTCAGTGGGTTGCCTTTCTGTCTTAGCAACAGTGTCCTTCGCTTTACAGAAGCTTCTCAGTCTCAGGAGGTCCCATTTATTCAATGTGGCCCTTACTGTCTGTGCTGCTGGGGTTATACGTAGGAAGTGGTCTCCTGTGGAGATGGGAATTATTATCACCAGCAAACATCTCGAGAAGATTCAGGTCAAGGGATAAACTGTCCTACAACCACTTACTGACAATATGTTTTTCGCTAAGTCATTCATACTTTATTTTTTTTTTTTAGAAAATGCACCTATTTGTGTGTGTGTGTGTGTGTGTAAGTATACCACAGCATGCTTGTGGCAATCAGAAAAGAACTGGCAGAAGTTGGTTTGTCCCTTTACAATGAGGGTCCTGGGGCTCAAACACCCATCATCTGACATGGCAGCAAGCATCCTTATCCTCTGAGTCATCTCACAGGCCTCTTGCCTATCCTTCCTGATCTCTTCTTTCTCATCCAGCCCATGGTGTTATTAATATGTAAGCCTCAGAATTTTGGAAGATTAAATGCAAGTAGGTGCACGACCACCCAGCACCTAGTAGGTGCTTCTTCAGGCAATGACTAGGACCTATGCACACTCTCAATAAACGGATCTCATCTCTGAGGAAACTTTAGCTGGCATTCAATTCAGCCCTTCCACACAGACATATTTTGAATCCTAAGTAAAAGACCCCAGGATTGCTATTTATTTTAAACAACAAACACCTGTCATTGCTCAGATTAGAAACACTCGTCGAACCTCGCTGCAAAATATTTATAAATTCACAAATGTGTTTTAATTGCCGCTAAGCAAAACGAATTCAGCTGTAGTTTTTCACTTTGTGAGGAATTTGCCTTCATTGCTTTCTCCCCGTCCTAATTATAGCTGTTGAATATTGAACTCATGCAGCCAATTGTACCGTATTTGTGCTAACGGGAACTCAGAGCTGCAAGGAGAGGAAGTAGGCCTTGGAGGGAGATGGCTTACGGGGAATGAAGCACTTTGAATTTCAGTCGAAAATTAGGCCAAGACCATATCTCAATTTGGCCTCGTAGCTCTTACCCACAGTGGGAAATTCTTTTACCTAATTTGTGCGCTACGTTTTCCTTTTAATTTGATAGGGTAAGTCTGAAGGTACCTCTCGTTGCTCTCCATTCTGTTTCTTGCTAGATTCCAGGGGAAATTAACAGCAATTTTATCTAACAGAATAAGTAATGCCGGTGAACTTTCACTGGCTATGACTTTATTTGAATTACATCCTTGACCCTGTCTCCCAGCAGAGTTTTAGACATTAAGGTGTCTAAGTGTGAGCCGCCTGTAATTTAGCATAATTTCTTTGTGGGAGATCTATAAAGCAGGAATACTCAGCCCAAATCTAATCTACATACATGTTTTGATTGCTGTTTCAAACCGTCAAGTGAATGTTTTCTGTCCCGTAGTATTTTTTAAAATAGGAAGCCGTTTTAAATGTTTTTAATGATTCCCATTTTAGCAGATGTGGGGTGTTATCTCACAGCGGTTTCCTCTCCCTGATCATTAGCGATGGGAACTGAGCATCCTTCTGTTTATAGCGGTTACCGTTTGTGCGAGGGATTAGTGCCATCACCACAGCCCTCAGGGAACTCTGGTACCCTCCTTCAGCCACGTGAGGAGGATGCAGCAGGATGTCAACAGTCTGTCAGTCTGTCTGTCGCAGGGAAGCAGGCTCTCACCTGAACTTGACTCTGACCCTGCCAGCTCCCCGATCTTAGACCACCAGCCTCAGGAGCTGTAGGAATGGTCTGCTGTTTATAAGTCGTCTTGTGACAAGTGCTTTAGCCACTCAAACTGCATCAAGCAGTTATCAGAGTTCTTCAAAGAGTCTGGATTATCATGGTTTTAAAAATAGAAACTGGATAGGTGTGTGGCTACAAGTGTCACTCTAGCACTAGGGAGGTAGATCAGCCCGGGATGCATAGCAACATTCCGTCTCAAAAAGAAAAAGAAAGAAAACTTACAGATAACATTTAAATAAAAAAAAAAACAAAACCTTCAGATGAAGCTCTGGATAGCCAACTATGAACAAGAAAAGTTCGAAGATAAGTGTGTTTCTTCATCATTGAAGATACAATAAAATAACACTCGAAAGGGTACTGGAAATACATGTAAATCACCTAGGCACGGAGGCTCCTGTCTGAATGAGAGGTAGAGTCAGGAGGATCGGGAGTTTAAGGTCAGACTTGGCTACATATAAGGAAAGTTGAAGATTAACCTGGACAATAAGAGACCCTGTCTATACATACATACATACATACATACATACATACATACATACATACATACACACATTTGTACACCAATAAGCCCTGGGATATTCTGTAAGCCAATTCGTTTTCTTAATGCCCTGAAAGTTCAAAAATGAGAAGCTGTTCCAGAACGAGGACCATCAAAGAGACACGAGAACTAGGAATAACCCCGAACCCTTGACCAGATCCTGGGCAGAGACCAAAGCACAAAGTAAATATGGGGGTTGTTATGCCTCTCTGCAAAGCTGCCAGGAGCAGGCCTGTTGACCATTAATGAAGGGGGGCTGCGGGGAGCCAGTGAACCCTCACCACAGGTTTCCGCTGCTCTTCCCTGCCACGTGTGAGCAATTCTGCCCTAATTGCACATGGCCTCTGTGGGCCCGAGGGCAGTGTGTGAGTGTATAGGCTGCGGAGGTTAACTGAATGGCCACCATCTACATGGCTGTGGGGAAGCCATGACCATGCGGGGTGAAGACGGCTGTGGGGTTTCTCTGGGGTCACCCCTGCTCTGTGCAGAAGCCTAAAAATCTCCCTGGGTCCTTGGGATGAGCTCCGGTGGCAGTGGACTGCCTAGGTTTGTCAGTGGAACCTGCTATAAGGGATGCAGCATAGCAGCTTTTATGTTTTTACATTCGCCTAGGGAAGGAATTCTTCAAATGGGACAATCTGGGAAGTTTTTAAAAGTATGGATTTCACATCACACAATGTCACTGACTTGTGACTGCGTTACTGAAGTCATCGTGACAATAACGACACGGGAGAATGTCCCTCCTCTGAGGCCATGCAGAAATTTTATTTTTTACTTTTACTTTTTTTTTTAAATGGGTGTTATGTTTTGCAAATGGTTAAGTGGAGGAGGGGGAGCACTAACAGAGCCAAATGTCGATAACTGAAGAATTGACCAAAAGGGTGTACAAGTGTTTATTTTGTTATTTCAACTTGTCTGAAGATTTTAGAATAAAAAAAAATGAAGAAAATAGATGGCAGGGCACAGGGAGCCTTCTGGGGGACTTTGTCATGACCTGCTTCCAAACGTGAGTGAGTGATAAGGGGTCTCCAGCTTGCAGTGCCTCACCTGTTCCGTGCACACGCTGCTTGTCAATCAGAGTGTGCAGGAACTGTTCTGGGGTGATTTATGGTTAGGCCCCGGCAGGACCAGATGCCAGGTTTCTGCGCTTGCTGAGTAGGAGGATTTTTCCAGGTAATCAGACCCTGGCTCTTGTCTCTCATTCGTTTTGCACATTAGATTTCGAATTCCACGTTCAAAATGTGATGGGAAGCTGCAGGGAAGAGGAGCAGAGCCATGAGCACGCCCAGGGCAAGTGACTTGCTAAGGGGCGGATCCTGGTGTTGGATGGCTTGGAGTTCATGCTGGACTGGACTGAGGGCCTTTTGTTTTTAATTGTTATTTTTAAGGGAAACCATCTAAAACCAGTTTGGAAGTCAATATCGATTTAGGTGAAATCCAGAAAGACGATGCTCAGAAACATATCACTGTCTTAGTGAGAAATCTGTCTGGACAAACTTTGGCTCTTCTCACTTGGATTTCGTTGTCTTCCAGACAACACAGGCTTTACCAGATTCTTGTTGCTCCTTCCAAGTGCCTTCTGGGAATGGTACTTCTTATATATTTCCATTAGGACCAAACCTTGTTTGTTTCTAAACAATGTTGCAAAGGGAACTGCCATCTCTCTGTACTAGTTTTATAGAGGGGTAAGACAGATTCTATAAACTGTTCCAATTTAAAAGTAAGGTATCAAAGAAGTCACATGTCCCAAGACTGTGTAACATCTTGCGAGGGACCACATGGGTTCACTGAGCCTTTTCAACGGCCTTCTGGGATAGGAGTGACAGTTTCCATTTTCCAACAGACAGCTTTCCCCCTAGTTTACCCAGAGTAAAGCCTGAGTAGGGGATTAAACTCAGGAGGGTTTGTTCTCCAGGCTCCAGATCTCACTACGGCACACAACAGCACGCACCAACTGGAGTTCTTTGACTCACGGAGATGGGCTGTCCAAACGATCTCTATCTAAAGACTAGAGATTTGGGGCCTGTTTTTCATGCCTCTAATAGGGAGATGAAATACCAGAGAGCTGAATTTTAGAAACAAGATTGTGTCAAGAGGAGAATTAACTTCTCGTCATACTCCAGCCCAGGCTTTCCAACGAGGTCAATCCCCACTTTACCCCCGTCGCCTCTCCAGATCCTCAAAGTGGACGTGGGAAAACTGATATGACAGTAGGGTGGGAGGCTGGGAACGTAGCTCGGTTGGTAGAATGCTTCCCGGGAGGCACAAGCCCTGGGTTAAACCTCAGCACCTCGGAAAACCATCTATACTGACTGCATGAGGGAGATAGAAGCAGGAACATCAAAAGTTCAAAACCACCCTCAGCTACATAGTGGATTAAGGGCCAGCCTGGGCTATATGGGACTCTGCCTCAACAAAACAGTACAAGAGAGAGAGAGAGAGAGAGAGAGAGAGAGAGAGAGAGAGAGAGAGAAAGAGAGAGAGAGAGAGAGAGGAGAGAGAGAGAGAGAGAGAGAGAGAGAGAGAGAGAGGAGAGAGAGAAAGAGAGAGCCCTTTTATAAGATAAAATGTATAAAATATATCTGGCTTATTGACATTTCAAACTTCAAATTTCATACTGATGTCACTACACTACTATAATTTTCTGGTTTCTTTCCTAAGTTGTTTTCCTCTTACACGAGTCAGTTAAGTTTGCTAAGATGGAATAACAACAGTATCAGGTAGCATAAGGATCTAGGCTTGTTTTTCAGACACATACCCACCCACCTTGCTCCATTTTAAGTTTTTTTTTTTTTTTTGAAACCCTGTGCAACAAAGACCAAGCTCTCTTTCTTTTTAAGAAACTGGCCAACGCAAGTAAATAAACCTCGATAAAGGAACTCACCCAGGGTCAGATGTCTTTCTGTAAAAAAAATCACATGGAAAATTACATACTCTTCCTGCTTTGTGTAAACTGCAAATCAGCATCAATCATGCTGTCTTGATTTGGTCTCGAGCCCTAGCGATGTGACTGGCAAAGCTTACACGGGCTTCAGCCTGGCTAACAGCAATCACCGGTGGATAAAAACCAGCCAATCTTTTGAAGGCAGGCATCTGAGAGCACTTGGTAAAACCAGGCGGCCCTCAGCTCATGTTAGGCTTTTCTTTCCGGCATGGAGGGCCTCTGCCTTCATTCAGTGACATTGTCCATGGACCAGAGGTCTGCAGTACACAAAACAGATATGTTTTCCTTATAGGTCTGGCCAGCGAGTCTTGTCTTTCATTATAAAGACAAGTTTATTGATACTGAGACAAGCCAAGTTCCCAGTTCCACTTGTGTTTGAATTCCTGGGCTGCAGCTGAGGCCGTCTGCAAGGATGAAGGGAACCACTACCAACGGGATGCTGGTTCAGACACGATGCGGGGAGGGAAAACTTCCTTTTAAATAGCTCAGGCAGAACAAATAGAGAGCCCCTCGGGTTTTGCAAGAGTGCTTTTTCTAACCATGCGGGTCGTGGGTAGAAATGGCTGCTCAGTCATCAACTAGCTCAGATAAAAACTAAACATAGAAACAACCATGGCCTGTGACTTAGAAATGCATGCATGCTTTTCTGTAACAATCAGGGGCTCTCTCTGAATCCTCTGGTCTCCACCCACCTTGGGGCTTGGATGATAGGTTTTTGCATGATGCCCATCTTGTTATGTTAGGATTTGAACTCCTGTCCTCATGGCTGTACAGCAAATACTTTTGACGACTGATCCATCTCTCCAGCCCAGGACTGAAGCTTCTGGAAGACTGTCTTTCCACATATCTGTTGGAGGACACCTTGATTAGTTGCTTACTAGGGCACTAAACAAGACGCTCTTTCTCCTGTCTGCCAACAAATCCTTCCACTGGGCACCTCTCAGGCCTCCCAGAGGTTCCTTGAGAAGGGTGTGTCCTCACCCTACTGAGACCTCTTTGCAGAGGTTTGCGCATAGTTTCCTTTCAGCTTTGCAAAGGCTTGGGTGTAAATGAGAAGGTAAAAGTTGGGCCCAATTTTAATACTCATTCATTGTACCTGATAGTAAAAGAACTCCGTAAATATTGTGTCTTTCTGAACAGCTGTTGCAATGCCAGTGGTTGTTAACAAATGAAGCCACTCAGATTCACACTGAATTTAGTCAAAGTCATGGTCTGACTGTGTATGAGCTTCTGGCGTCTTTATTTCTCACAAAAGCAGATGTTATTCAGTAAAAATGAGTCCAATGAAGCAACATAAAGAAAAATACCCTTTATTTTGGTTGAACCTTTGTCATGGTGACCAGTTAGAGATGTAGATAAAGTTGAAGTCCAGAAGACAGGCATTAAAACAGACAAGACCAGAGCTTACAAATAATGGTGGCTAATAGCCCCCCCATCCTGGATCCTGCACCCTGTGTGATTTAGCACAGGTCGCTTGACTGTTCTTGAGGTTATGGGATGGAAGTGGAGGGGAAGGGAAGGGGTGCATTCCACAGCTTCAAAGAACTAAGCATGGGGTTTAGGAAGTCGTTTTATGGTTGAGAAACTATGCAGAGACCCTCGGATCCAGAGCGCCGAGTGGGAGAACGGGGCCATGAAACTGTCTTGTACGGTTTGATAAATATGTAAATATTTGGCGAGTTACGCAGCGTATAGAGGCTACTGCGGATGGGAGAAGCTCTGCTGATAACCCAGCAGATGCATCGGAACTTCACACAAGCAAAGTGAGTTAAGTGTGTCCATAACCAGAGACACACAGATTAGAAGTCTTTGCAAAAGTGCCGTTGCTTAGCGGCCCCCAGGGTAGGTTTCATAATCTTTATGTCGCAGAGTTATAGAAATATATGTAATTAGGTGAGACCAATGGGATAAAGAAAAGACAGTATCATCCTGGGGAACTGTTCTGAACTTTTAAACCCAGTTTCCCACAGAGGAAGCATAATGAGAAACAATGCAATTTTCTTTAAAGAAGCTTCTATTTGTTTTTTTTTTTCAATCTTACAGGTACAACAGAGAAAAAGGTAGAGCTTAAAAGATGCAACCAATTAAAAATATAGTCTCTCATAAGTAAAAAAAAAAAAATGAATCCTGACCAGTGTGAATAGGTATAGTCGAGGTGGTCTGGATTGTGGAATTTTGTATATAAGAACTGCCTGACATATCTACTTGAGATAGTGAAACAGATGTGTGTGTGTGTGTGTGTGTGTGTGTGTGTGTGTAACACTTTCCCTCTATGGAAGCTCATGTTTATCAGACATTTTATTTTAATATGGACGAGGAGAGCAAAGCATGCAATTCTACCTCCAAAATGATGATGTTCGTTAACACACCAGCTTGACACATTTCTTACCACATATTAATACAACAATAATTTTGGTTTGTTGGGTTTTAATCAATTACACGGGTCAAACAATTCAAAAATGTAGAAGAGCTAAATTATTGATTGATGAGTCATTGAGTGGGTGAGGTGGGTGACTCCTAGCCATGCTGAAAAAATAGCTTTGATCCAATCTGGTTTGGGGGGAGGGTAAAAAAATTAAGTAGATGTAGTTAAGCAAGGCTTAATTAAGGTAAGGTCATCCCAAGATGTGTCCCCTACTGTTTCTCTTCTGTTTTATTTCTGGTTAATCAACAGTACAAAGCAGTGGTGGATGGAAAAAACCATGACAACCAATCAGAAGACGTTCTGTTGCAAAATGTCTCTCTGAACTTAAAATAAATGTAGATTTGACTATGTGTCAACCAACATACCTCCTGCTGAAGTTTATGTGTGTACATACGTATCCTCACAAGCAAGACTTCTATAACATTTCTATGTCTAACTCCATAGTAGTTTCCTTCTTCATAAACCTAATTATTCACCATGACTTGTTTTCATAAGTCAGGAAGAAGGAGGAGCCAGAGAAAGCAAAGTGACATCAAATAAGATAGTAAGACTGAATCCAATCTAAACAAGACTATATACACAGGAGGAAAAATCCTTCTCTGAAGACCGAGGGGATGGACCCGTGAGTAAAGTTCTAGCTACGTAAGTATGAGGACCTGAGTTTGAACTCTAGAACCCAGCAAAAACAACCGAGTGTGGTGGAAGAGACAGGTGCTGTCTTGGGGTCCCCTGGACGGTAAGCCTGATTGGTGAGCTTCAGGCACAAAGGGACAGATGACTTTCATTTGGATGGAATCCGAGGCTGTCCTCTGGCCTACACACACACACACACACACACACACACTATATAAGTAAGTAAATAAATAAATATATCTTATTATACGTGGCCCTATGTAAACTCATGACTAAAATGTATTCATTTTTATCAATTATGTTCACATATTTATTGTTGATGATTAGTTTGTGGAAACTTCCTGTTTTCTAATATGTTAAGAAAAAGTAGATCTGAGAAAGGGATCTGGTCCATCTGTAGGAATTTGGACACCTGTTGGGCTATATTCTGGCCTGAGTACCTGCCTCCCATCTTTCTGTGGAAAACAACCATGTATCAAAGAGTGCTTCCACTGAAGATGTCTTTGAGAAGACCGCTACTGTCTTTTACTATCTAGATGTTAACCTGATATATGTTATCTAGATAATTTTATAAACCCTTCTCCAGGAACTTTGGGGAATCAATGAGTTTGGAACCAGTAGTAACCCAACGATGAAGCATTAGGGTGGAAGATGAGATGGGAAAGATGAGCCTATGCAAGAAGGAACCAGAGGAGTTAGGGGTTGGCAGCATGGGACAAACGGAGGTGGTACTCTAAGACTGTCTCAAGAGCTACCCATCTAGTTCATTCTGCTCTGTCCTGGGTTATCCTGTACAAGTGCAGTAGACTATCCCTCTTAACAACTCTATTTGTCTGGGATGCAGCTCAGTTGGAAGAGTGTTTGCTTAGCATTCATGCAGCCCTGGGCTTAATTCCTCTTCCAGGGCATCATGCGCCACACTTGTCAGACGCAAGAGGATCAAGAGTTCAAGCTCATCTTCAGCTACATAGTGAGTGTCCCAGGCTAGCTTGAGCTACATGATACCCCATCTCTACAAAAGCAAAATGAAAACTCTACTTTGTTTTTATATCACTTCTAGCCTTGAAACCCTCTTGTGAAGACAACATCATTTTCAGTATGCCATGTCTCTCCTCTTGGCACCACTTTCCCATCATGCTCTTCTCCAAACCTGTGCAAAACTCTTTTTCCTCTTGTTTCCTCTCTCCATTCCTGGGGGAGAAGGAGAAGAATGGAGAAGGGGTGACTGGATTCAGAGAGGATCAGTCATTTCGGGTCCTCAGCATAGTCTATCTCTCTCTCTCTTTTCCTCCCTCTCTCTCCATAGATCTTATGTCTTGAGAATTTCCAGAAGAAATACTTGCACCGAGATTTCCCAACTATACCCTGTCTTAGGGTTTCTACTGCTGTGCTAAAACACCATGACCAACACAACTAGGGGAGAAAATGATTTATTTCGGTTTATACGTCCACAGAAAATGAGAGCAGAAACTTGAGGAAGGAACAGAAAAGGTCACAGAGGAGGGCTTCTTATTGGCTTGCTCCCCCTGTTTTGTTCAACTGCTTTCTTCTGTCATCCAGGACTACCTGATAAGAGATGGCACAACACACATCAATCAATAATCAAGAAAATATCTCCCAAGCTTGCTAACAGACCAATCTAGTGGAGTCATTTTCTCAAAGAAATTCCCCTTTCCCAAATGTGTGTAGCTTATGTTAAATTGGCCTAAAACTAATTAGCATATAGCCTCCTCTTACCATTGTGAATTAGCTCACTGAAACTTCAGCTCAAGAATTAGGTATGCAGATGCAAGCTTGGCTTCAGTTTTAACTACTTGTGTGCCATCACTATAGTGTAGATTTTCAACATACATTCTCATACACAGTATTTGTTATAAATCTCAGTTAGACAGCAAGCCTAGGGATGCCCTACCATTTGTAGATGTATTACCTTGCTGACATCCTCCAGACCTCCTCTTTAAAGAACAACACACATCCCTAAATCAGCGTGGCTGATCCCTGATGAAAGGAGGTGTTGCTCCAACCTGAGCAGTCTCCATCAACAAAGTACAATGCAACAGGCTAGTGTGCTGCCTCTGCCATGGCAATCAGGTCCACAGGGACTACCAAGAATGAAAGAAGAAAGAGACTGAGGGAGGAAGTGTCATCTTCCCTGGGGACTAGAGCAAGAGGTGGACTTTGTAGTAAAAGTGTAAAGTAGAGACCTGGAAAAAGAAGATGAAAAAATACATCACTTGTAGGGGCAAGAGGAGCAGATACCATTGCACACTAACTAGAATAAGTCAAGAAAAATGCTGGCAATAATGGACACAGCTGAGGATTTTAAAAACCAGAGCTCTCACACTTTCTTTTTGGAATAGTATGGGTACTCTCAGACTCTTTTTCTGCTTCTTAAAAGACTTAAATACACACTTGCTGTATGGTGTGGTATCCTATTCATAGTCCATGAGAACCGGAAACGCGTGCTCATATAGAAACCTGTAAAACAGTGCATACAGTTGTTCTGTTTATCATTACCCTAAACTGGAGAAAAGTGAAATCTCTTTCAATGGCTAAAGGCACAACCAACCAACCAACCAACCAACCAACCAACCAACCAAGTGTGAGATTATCCAGTAATGAAAAGGACGGGGTGTTGGGACATGGAGAAGTGAGGCTGCATTTCAAATATTGTGCTGAGTAAAAGGAGGCAGTTTGGAAGGTTAGGTTTGGGTACGCTTCTGACTAAACAAAATGTGTGAGGAGCTAAAACTATAGTGAGAGAGGGCAGATCGGGGTACCAGGAGTCAGAGGTGGAACCAGGCAGGTTATGAAGGTACCAAATGAAGGATGCTTTGGGGACAGCAGGTCTGTTCTCTGAGCCTGCTTCCCAATGTAATGATTACTGAATCTACGAGGTTTAGCTATCCATCAATAAATTGACATTTTATTTTTTACTGTATATGAACTTACAAATTCCATTTTTGAAATATAAGAATCATGAGTAAAAAAAGACTACGTCACAACAGTTGCTCTTTCTAGATTTAAAGTTTTTACCTTATGTGCATGGGCGTTTTGTTTGCATGTGTGTCTGTGTACCATGCGTGTGCCTCATGACCGCAGAGGCCCGGGGAACTGGAATGACAGACAGCTGTGATACACCACGTGGGTGCTGGGAACTCAACACCGAGCCCTCTATAAGAACAGTCAGTGCTCTTAACTGCTGCTCCATCTCTCCAACCCCAAGTTGCTCCTTTAAAAATTTAAATATAAAAAAGAGAAAAAAAAATAGAGGTGAACAGGAAAATACTCAAAATGGTCCTGAAGGAGTTTTTCTTTTTCTTTTGATTTCTTAAAACATGGTCTTTGGTGTGTAGCCATGGCTGGACTGGAATTTCGGGCATAGAGTGGTCTCAGACTCTCTGTGGGGGCCAGACTGGATTCAGAATCAGGGACTTCCTCAAATGGTGAAATTACAGGAGCGAGCCACTAAGATTCACTCCAAAGGGAGTTCTTCCTGATTGTTTAAGTTTCAGACGAGTGGCTAGATCCGTTTGTTTTTTCAAGTTCAAAAGAAGCTAATTTTCTTATATTCAAAATGGAGAATTATATGAAGAGCCACGCCTCCAGCATGATAGCAACTGCGGAAAAGTAACATGTTCCCAGCATGTATTTGTTTAGACAAAGTCTTGACTAAAATGTGAGCCCATAAAAAATATTTCCTGAGGAAAGTTTAAAGTTTAAATCAACATATTATCTTTGGACATGATATTTGCTAATAAGAAGCCAGTGGCTTAAGTCAGGAAGTTTTCTTTCCCGATTTTACGGCTTTGAAGGCAGAAGTCAGCAGCAGAGGCCACAGCGGAGTGGAGCAAAATCTGTTTGTTTTGCTTTTTCTTTTGTCTTTGTCTCCTTGTGCCTGTCAGCCCTCGAATTTATGGTTTAATCAGCAATCGGGAGCTGCAGTTTGGCCTCCAACTTGGGAATGCATGGCTTCATGTAGTTCTGAGTTTCAGATTCTCAGCAGGGCCTAGCATAAAGAACATTTCTTTATCGCATGTGTCCACTTTCCACGGTGCGTGCGCACACACACATACCACATACACATGGGCATTTATAATTTATCATAGCTTTATTTTTAAGTGTCTGATGCTAACACTTTAATTCTGAAGGTTTTTTGTTTTGCTTTGCTTTGTTTTCCTCCTTTGAGATTTTTAACGCTCAGAAAAGTTTTATTTATTTTTAAAATTAATTAAGACTTTCTTATTTTAAAAAAACCTTACAAATAAAAGAACATTGTGCAGTGAAATTACCAGACCCAAAGTTTATACACATCTCAAAAAGAAAATTCATTGAGATAGCTTTTTAAATTACTATTATTTATTTATTTGTGTGCCTGCGGAAGTCAGAGGACAACTTGGGAGAGCTGATGGTTTCTTTCCACCCTGCGAGTCCTGGACATTGAACTAAGGTGGTGAGGCTCGGCATAAATTCCCTTACCTACTGAGGTTAGTTGGTTTGGTTTGGTTTTTTGTTTGAGACAGGGGCTCATTATTCTAGGCTGGCCTTGAACTTGCTGTGTAGTGAAAGCTTTCTTCACAGACATCTTTCCGTCTCTACCACTGGAGTAGGGATTACAGGCGTGTGCCGCCACTCCTGGCACCGTTGTCCCAAAGGTTTTACTGTCTACTGAAATCATTTATATTTGTTTGTCTACTTAGTGACCCAGTCTGCCCTGCAGAACAAGTAGTTTTCCTGTTATAATGGCTATACTCCAATATTCGGAAATTTATTTTTTTCTCTGTTCACACAGCACCTGTCAGTTCACAGAGTTACTACTGCGAAAACCGCAAGAGAGCCGAATCACCTGGCCCACGACCTCAGGCCCTAGAACATGGCAGCACCAATGAGAACCCATGGCCCATCAGCCTGATTCTGTTAATGAAGTTCATTGTAGCATCGCCACGCCCCTTTGCATCTGTGTTTTTCATGTCTATCTTCAGACCAATGCAGCAGAATGATGTTGTTTTCTGCCTGCCAGACATTGCATAGACACAGAAGCAAAAGTACCCAATCTCAGCTTCCTTGACTGAGAAAACAGGCCAAATCCTTGGTAAGAATATAAACCGGGGCTTCATTTTTGATAGGACAAACTTTATCTTCAACCTTGAGCTTGTATTTAAATGAAATCTCAGTTCATTCCGGCGGAGAAATCCTTGCTACGTGTTAAGCGGAATTTGCAGTTAAGCACTGGACACATCCCATAGGGATGCTGCCTTATGGAAGCTGGGGTGTGGAAAGGCCAGGGCCAGGACTCCACAATGAAACCCACACGTAATATTTCATAGCCATTAAATATCAAAGCCCTCTGCTCTTCCTCACCGTTTTGAAGGGGCAAGAAAAACATAACCCCAGAACAGGCCCTTGGGTAATAAGGACAGTCTGCCAGGTGACATTGGATCTGGGGAAGGCATACAATTTTTTTTAAATACTAAATCCCAACGTAGCTAAAAAAAAAAAAAAATCATCCCAGAGGCAGGCATGACCTGGAGACAATCAACAAAACAGTTGACATTCAGAGGTCACTCAGAGCAGTGATGTATTCTGAGTTGAATGGTTTGTGTAAAAACTATCAAGGAAAAACAATGAAGGTGGTATTGTCTGTCTCTTATTTGGGAATATGAATGATTTACACTAACTTAATATCCATTTTCACAAGCTGTAACACCTCCCCTGATTATATAGGAGTCACAGTCTGAGTCTCTTTTCCTCTAACATTTCTGAGCTCCTTCTGGTTTGTTTACAGAACCTGTACATTCATGCAGGGTATAGCTGTCCTGGAAGGCACAATATCCACTGCTAATTCCTTGTAGTGTGACCTTTGAGGCAGGACTTGGCTCTGGTTGCCTGGAGGCAGTGGAGTGGTTAGTATCATTCTCTGGGCCCTGGCAGCCCTAACAAGCCTGGCTCAGCTACCGTGTTAAACAACAAATAGAGAAAAGCAGAAAAAGAAAATTTATTCCATGTTCTTCCCCCATTAGGATGAGGAACAAAGAGGTCCAGGCCTCCCCGCACCGTGTCTGTCTTCAGCATCCTGAAGAGACATTTAGGTCCAAATATAGAACAAGCGGTATGCAGAAGGAAGCAGTCCTAGCCAAGGTGGGGCCCCACCCATAGCCATTGTCTTGGTTCTAGTCTCGCCGGCAAGGTGGTCTGACGAGCTGTCAGAACTGCATGTAATCTCATCTTGGAGACGTGCTTCCTTTCTGGCTGGCAAGAAGCCCCAGCTTTTTCCTTTTCCCAGCATAGGGCTCTAGGGGAAACTTGGATTCCTTGGGGGCTATTGTCTCAACAGTCAAATATCTGAAGGCAGGGGCCCAAGCGTCTCCATAGACTCCTATCTCCAGTGGGAGATAAAGCTGTTCATAGCAGAGGGGCTGTCGGTGCGTCCTCTTTCTAACAACTGGCACAGCTGTGCCAAGTGAGGATCGTAGACCAACTCCACACTGTACCGGGAGCGTTTCTGTTCTCTCCCGCTGCTCTCCTTAGATCTTGCTGTTAAGTGGTTAGTGTTCAGTTGTGCATTCTTATGGTGAGGTCACCCCTAGGCTTACTCTAGTCCTTCCAGCTGCTGTCAATTGTTTTTGTCCAAGACTGGGTTTCTCTACATATCCCTGGTTGTCCTGGAACTTACTATGTAGACCAGGCTGACCTCAAACGCACAGAGATCTGCCTGCATCTGCTTCCAGAGTGCTTCTGGGATCAAGGGCATGTGCCATCACATCCTGCACCAAATTTTTCGTGTAAAAGAAATAATAAACACACAAACAAACAAACAAAGAAATAAGTAAATAGTCAAGGGATTTCTCATGGGAATGGAACATAGTCTTGTTTCCCCAATAGGACTCTTTTGTATCTGTGTCAGAACGAATCAGATCTTTGGAGGGAGCCAGCCAATTGACTCTTCGGTTGTCCTTAAAGTGAGCTTCAAATGTCACTGGGCTCTTTGAAGGAGGTGCTGCTATCCGGGTCTTTGACGACCACCTTTAAGCCCCATAGCCTCTTTTAAGAAGAATAGCTGGAATAATCAGAAAAAATCTGATTTTTGAAGTTCATATGTGAATGTCACAAATATCAAAACCATGGACTATTCAGAAATGTAGCCATAGAAAAGCCTAGAGAAAAAGTCATCTAGACATTCTAAAAATACCAGTTACTTCCATGTTCCTCAATAACTCAAGCTGGGAATCCATGAAAGAAGTTTAATATTAAAAAGATCACATATCAAACACTATTCACAATCCTATACACATGGGGGTGATGGTTAGAACTTTGCATATAGCCAGTCCTATAAGACGAGCCCAGCTCTTTTCATTCAGTTCTTAGTTGGCTATAAATTGTGTTCTCCAGCATTCCTTCAGTGTGTACACTAAAAGCAGAGTATTTTTAATTGAAGCCCAGTATCACATATATCAACAAATACCTGGATCTTTTAATAATACCTCCAACAAATACATTCTTCAGATTTCCGTTAATAGATGCTCTATAGAGAACGAAACAAAACAAAGCAGGCAAAGGCAGCTTTCTTCAGATCCACCCCTAGGAGGAGCAGGGATCTGGACCCAGGGGAAGGTTCAACTATGCCCCGGTTTACACCACTGTCCCTCTGCTTGTTTGCTTTGTTTGCTTTGTTTAGTGGCCAGTGATTTTTTTTTTTAAAAAAAAATCTCTTAAAAGCAGAAGCGCTGAGATTAAAGAGGCCAATTTGAGATTGTTTC
>NW_026068002.1:4957723-5034141 GCF_014885135.2 Alexandromys fortis
ACACACACACAGACACACACACAGACACACAGACACACGCAGACACACACACAGACACACACACACACACACACACACACACACACACACACACACACACACACGGACAGACACAGGAATTAAATTTTTAGATGCCTGTAGTGCCTGTTATTAAACTGTGAGGGAAAACACAATACACAAAACCTAAAATTGCCCTTTATCTGTCTTTAATTTTTTGTTTGTTTGTTTTTTGTTTTTGTTTGTTTTGTTTTTGTTTTTCCCGAGACAGGGTTTCTCTGTAGTTTTAGAGCCTGTCCTGGAACTCACTCTATAGACCAGGCTGGCTTTGACCTCATAGAGATGCACCTGCCCTGCCTCCTGAGTACTGGGATTAAAGGCCTGCGCCACCACCGCCTGGCTTCTAATAGGTTTTTTTGTAGTAGTTAATTTTCTCGTGGCTGTGACAAAATGCCGGACAAAAGGAACTTAGAGAAAGAAGGGTTTGTTTTGGCTCACAGTTTGTAGTTTGTGGGTGCACAGCTTGAGGTTCACACTCTGCGGATACAGTCCATCCGGTCAGGGAAGTCGCATTGATTAGGGCTTGAGCAACTAGGCCCATTGCACCCATATCTAGAAGCCAGGAAGAGATGGGTACTGATGCTCAGCCTACTTCTTCTCCATTAAGTCCAGGATCCCAGCCCTATAGAACAGTGCCACCCAGATTTAGGCAGTGCCTTGTCACCTCAATCTAATCATGAAAATCCCCCACAGGTATGCCCAGAGATATGTCCCTAGGTGAGTCTAGACCCTGTCAAGTTGATAGTCAATAACAGCTGAAACAATTATTAATTTAGTAGACAGAAAAGTGATCAGTCTCATCAAAAAATGTTTATCATGCCAGCAGTATCTAATTTGCAGTATTTATTTGATGCACTCCTCCCCCAAAGAGTAGCTTCCCAGGTGGCCTGCCTGGCTAGGCTGTTCTTGCTCAGTATCATGTTCTTCATTGTGCTGATACCTCCTTTTTTTTTCCAGCTCCTCATTCCCAGCTCCCCCTCTCCCTCTCGCCTTTCTGTCTCCCCGGCTCCTGCAGCCCTACCTCCCCTCCTTTTGCCTCGTTTGTCACTCTTCCATAGCTCTGTGTCTGAAACTAGGTCATGAGCCTGTCAAGATGTCAGCTTCAAATTTAGTTCTCAAGTCTCTGTCTTTAAGCAACTTTTTACTTGGAGGACGATTTGTTCTTCCCCGTGGTTAGATGGAACAATCTGAATGCTCTTTATATTGTACATGAGCTTTTCTTTGTATGCATCTTCCTAAATGGTTTCTTATAGGCTGCTCTGCATCGGTATTCACACATGACAGGACTGGGGTTAGCTTCAGAACCTTAAGGTCTTTATAAATTGACAAAAAAGGGGGGTAGGGGAGAGGGAAGCACCTTGCAAAAGGAACATGTAGTTAATTTTTGTCACTACATTTAGAAAATGGTTCCAGTCACCAAACACAGCCGACTTTCTACAAATGTAATTATGGCTATGCCTCACTGAGGGAAAGTTTTAAATATTAAGAATAAAATGAGCCACAGAAAACTCAAATACCCTCCCCTAGGAACAAATAGTAAAATCTGGTATTCATTAAAATACTTGAATGCTAATGGAAGAGAAAAATGTAAGCCCTGTGTGTCTATTTCTTTGGACCAAGACAGTGTGGTTTCTCAGTTTTCTCAAGTCCTGGCCAACTTAGAATCTGGTGAGACTTTTTGGAGACAGGAAATGTGAGGTTGATGTAAAATACAAGTGAGTGAAATGGTTTAGGGCTGCCTTGTGCTGCATTTTGTCTCTGACTTCCTGTGGAGAAGCATTTTCGGATATAAGAAGCCCATTCCTTGTCTTCTGCCCAACCTCCGTGGTGAAACTGGACATGGAGGAAGGGGTCTTGAAGAGGCAGAACACGTGTGAGTATTAAGATTATGCACAATGAAGAAGCTGTGGAAATCAAAGCACCATTCAAGATGGTGACCTTATCCTGTACCCTGGGTCCCCACATACCCGGCTTCATGCAGCCGCCTCCTGGTAGACCAGTTGGCAAAGCAGGAGTGACCTCAGGATCGTCTTCAGTTCCATTGGTCATATTATTAACACTCTATGCACAAAAGTCACTTCAGTAGGAGATTTCCCTCCCCCTTTTAACTAATTTTATGATTCAATCCCAGAAAGGTTTAAAAAAAAAAAAAACTTGTCAGCTATCAATGCTTCAGAGAAAAATTAGTTGACTCTTCTTGTCTTCCCCATAATTCCTAGTTACTTTAAAAAGGAAATAAGACTTCTTGTGGTCGAAAAAAATGGCACTTCTTGATGAGAACTTGGGCAGAAGGAGTGGGGTGGGGGCAAAGGAAGTTTATGAGCGGCAACCCGAGGCTGGAGGTAGCTTGCTGGTTCTGCTGCGCAGAGAGGTGAAAATATAGCAGAAAGACAGGTGGGAAGCTGTCAAAATTAATAGGGAATTGTTTTACATTTGCCCCTGGTCATGAAAGACAGGAAAGCTCTGGGCCCTGTGGCGTTCAGGAGAAGAACTGTAGCAGCTCTAGGCGAGGCAGCCGGCAGCCAGCTTTCTGACTTCTCAATTAGGTGAAAGGCCATGATAACTTCATTACGTGTTCATTGAAATATTTCTCGCTGGTTCTCTGCTTTTCTCAACTGATGTCTGGATGTGACAGAGTCCAACACGCAGTGTGTACTAAATGAACACCGGCCGTCTTTAGCATCAGTATGCATTTTACAAAAGACATAAGTGGCACCGTGATGGAAATTCAACTAATTCATTTCTTAAATAGCTAACATAGAAAGACAATAGTCAAACTTGACTCTTTTATAGAAACATAAAAAAAAAAGTAGCTTGTTAATGTAAAACACTTGGGCCAAGAGGGAATCATCCTGTACTTATATTTTCCATTACTCTTTTCTTTTTTACTAAATACATAATAGTTACAGTTCAATGTCAGCAAATAGGGTCATATCATTTTAATGGCTGAAAATCATTCTAAGCTGTAAAGTCACATATCTTAACAGTCAATTATTGATATACCCTTAGGCTATTTTTAGTTTTATTAAAAGAAATACCATTCTGTGGGCTGGAACGATGGCTTGGCAGGTAACATGTGTATTGCACAAGCCTCCTGGCCTGAGTTTGATCCCCAGACCACACATGAAAATCTGGATGGTACGGCACACATCTGTAATCCCAGAACTCCTAAACAAGATAGGAGACAGAGATAAGTAAACCATCTGGAAGCTCCAGGGCCAGTTAGCATGGAATATTGTGCAATAGCAGAAATAACAAGAGAGATCCTACCTCACAACAATGCGGGAGGCGAGACCCTACTCCTTAAAGTTACACTCTGACTGCCACACATGTACTGTGGTATACACATGCCTACACACACACACACACACGTATACACACAAGACAAATTCCAACATACACAATGCTGTAATAAGCTTTTGGTTGGCTATATTTGTCCTAAAATCTCAGGAATGGGAAAGAACTTTCTGAACACTGTACAAAAGGTCAAATTAAAAGAGAAACAGTCCAATAGTGTCTATGAGAGAGAAAATAATGGCACATAGAAAATAAGAGATAAATCCAATCCTCCTGGAATTTTTAAAGATAAAAAACACAGCCGGGCAGTGGTAGCGCATGCCTTTAATCCCAGCACTCGGGAGGCAGAGGCAGGCAGATCTCTGTGAGTTCGAGGCCAGCCTGGTCAACAAGAGCTAGTTCCAGGACAGGAACCAAAAAAGCTATGGAGAAACCCTGTCTCGAAAAATTAAAAAAAAAAAAAGATAGAAAACACACTCTGCAATGTTGAATTAGGAGCGGCGGGGCTGCGTCCCCAGCACCCCAGCCACCTGGCTAGCTTATGCCCGAAATAACAACACACAAACTGTATTCATTTAAACACTGCTTGACCCATTTCTATCTAGCCTCTTCTAGGCTAATTCTCACATATTAATTTAGCCCATTTCTAATCATCTGTATAAGCACCCCAAGGTGCGCTTACAGGTAAGATTCTAGCCTACGTCCATCCTGGGTCGGAGGAGCTTCATTGCGTGCATCTGCCCGGAAGAGAGGAGCATGCCTCTCTGTCTGAGGCGTCTGACTCTGAGAGGAGCTGCATTACTTCTGACCTCACTTCCTCTTTCTCCCAGCATTCTCTTCTGTTTACTCCACCCACCTATGTTCTAACCAATAAAATGGGCCAAGCCAGTTTCTTTATTAGCCAATGACCTTCCTCCATCACTGCAATGTACATAGAAATGTTTCCCTACCTTTTAACTATAAAGGACACTCAAAATTAATTTTAAATGATACTATTTTAATGGAAACGTAGAGATGGGCTCGACACAGGCAAGTCATAAAAAATCAAGTCTCAAGTGGTGCACATCTGTTGACAAATATCAAGTTTGCATAATAATCACTACCTTGTGGGATTTTTAGGGTCATTAATAGAATGAGGATAGGAAAGGAAACTTAATTCATTAACATGTTTTCTTTTCCCATGGTTTCTATATGATTGCACCTAGTATCATCTTTAAATAACATGAACAGTTGGCATCACTTCCGAGTAATTACACTGTATCTTTTTTGGGAGTTTCAGGCTCACACACACTTGGGTCTTTCTATTTCACTCATTGACAAATACCTAAAAACTCATGTACCCAAGTAGTTCTTAGTTTTTCTCTCTGCTCTGAGTTTTTTTTTGACTTTGATTAGCACAGAGTCCATATTTTAGAGTAAAAATTTTCCATGCAACATCCTGTATTCCTTCACACATCTAGCACTGCCCCCCCCCTGCCGCCCATGACATCAGCAAAATCTCCAAATATCCCCTTGGTTCTTCTCTTTCTCCTCATTCATGAAGACCACACAAGTTTCAGTTGTCTTTGATCATTCCTGAACTACAGTACTAGTGTCCTGTTTGGTCCTCTCAACTCCACTTTGGCCACTGGCCGTCAGAATAACATTTTAAAAATGTAAAGAGATCGTACTTTAAGCTTCTTCATCACTTGAAGCTCTTCAATGGCTTTTCATTACTCATTATTAAATTCAAACATTTGGTGCCTGGAGGAACATATAGCAAGCACTGATGAATACGAATTAGAAGATTATTATCAAGCCTTTGGTGATCTGCCACTGCCTACCACAAGAGCTTCTCCTTGAGGTTGTTCTCAGCCCCATTCCCTTCCCTTTTTCCCCTCCTCTTCCATCTCCCCCCCCCCCCCCAGTCTTGAAGAATACCATGTACTTGCTGGGTCAGAATATGTGAACCGGCTCTTCTGCTTGCGTGGAGAGCTCCTAACCTCACTGATCCCAGGGCTCAGGATGCAATATATAGCAGCTACTTCCTCTGTGTGACCTTCCCTCCCTTGCTAAAGAAGAATGCCCATGTGACTATAACCCTGTGAATTTTATTCCTGTGCCTTATCTCCCAACAAATAGCACTTATTATTACTTACATAGTGTATTGGAGCTTCTAACTCTTCCGGTTTTGTAACTGCTGAGCCATCCTTCCAGCCCCAATTCCAGTTTTTTATAGGAGTTCAAATCATAAGCCATAAAAGAAAGAGGAAAGGACAGAAACCATACCATTCAGTTACTAGTAGGTTTGGAAAGCCCTTTCTATGCCTGGCACTCTGCCTTGAAAGAGGTGACAGGAAACTGTGTGCAAGTAGAGTACCTGATGCTTGCTCTACTGAGACCTCAAGGCCAATGGTGTCTCATTTAGATGTGAAAAAAGTGGGACTCAGGGGTTACTCAAGTGCCAGAGTGTAGTTTATCTGACCACACGAGCATCCTCTGTTACCATCTGCCTGTGTAGCATTACAGTATTAGTAGAGGAACATTAGTCTTTCTGGGCCTGAATGTGACCTCAAATGCTACTCAATTGGAGCAGGATTTACTGTCATCGCTCCAAGATTGCTGAGTTTGATGGAGACGTAAACACAGATAATTCAGGGAGAGAAGTGATAAACTGAAGCCCCTCTTTTATTTTCTCTCTGGAAATTGTCCATAATTAAGATGACCCACTCCGCTCAAATGTCCCCGTTGGCTTCACAGATTTAGCTAGAATCGTGAATACGAAATGTCCCTGTCCATGTAGTAGGCCCCAGAGTCACCCTGTCTATCATGACCCGGGATGGCCGACGGCTGCTCGGCAGTCTTCCATGCTCTGTTTTCCCTTTGCTTGTTGTCCCTATTTGCTCCTGACTCCCCCAGAGGGAAGCTGACTTTTAGTAGCATCCAGATCCTATACCCTCCTAATCCACCTTTAAGCAGGGTAATTGCCTAGTGAGGTGCCTGGACCTGGGGTTTGGGGATCTCGCGCCTGGCCCTGGACTGCATACTGCTGGCATTTGGCCAACACTCCACATACAGCAGGCTTCCTTATAGTTCCCAGAGGCCACTGTAGGGCTGCTCATCTTTCGTCTGAGTTCTTCCACCACTGGCTAATCCCAAAGACGCTTCAGAGACTTTGGGAAGAGCAAATATACTCTTCCCTCCCTGACCTCCACCCATGCTGTGCTGTGCCTTCAGCGAGGCTCATTTGTTCCTCCCTGTCAGGCTCTCAAGAGAAGGACATGTCTCCCAGCGCTCTCATCTTGCTTCCTGTGTTTCTGGCTCAAACCCTGGTCAGTTTTTGAAATGATAATAAGCAGATGCCTTGCTCCTCTGGTTTGTCATTTCTAACCCAGTGAATGCTTCCGCTTTTGATTCATCGTGGGAGCGGGGGGTAGGGGAAGTCATGTGTGGTAGCTACCTAGCATTCACCTGCCTGCCTCCTCGGTCTATTGATAGACAGATGAGCTGCTAAACACAGGCTAGCCTGGATGTATTCTTCACTGGTGACCAGGCAATGGATACTGCATCAAGATGTCAATTTGGTGCAGTTGAGGGTGAATTTCTTCTTCTTCTTCCAGAGACATGAAAGTTCAGAGGGATAGGGTGGGGGAGGGCAGCCAGGTGGAGACCTCTTGCTGGGTGGTATTTTTCTGGGAATGGGCGTTCAGGAGAGAGCCAGGAGCCATGGGATTGATAGTCACCCTACTGTCCCGGGGGCGGGGCCGGACTGATTGTATTATTTAGGGACACGTTTGATTTTCTTGTTTGCTTTTTCTCAAAGAGGAGAGCCGAAGGCAGCTGCCTTGGAACAGCAGCCCACTTGTCTTGTGATCTAAGCTAGCTGAACTTCACTTTTACCTACTCCTCCATGTCCAATTGCACCCGTGTGCAATGCCAGTCCTGAGGTTTGCCTGGAACGTCGGTCAGGCTCTGTGGTTGTGGAGGCTGGCCACATCTGCATGAAGGAAGAGCTAGATGCCAGGCCAGAAGTGGGTTTTAGCTAGTACTCCATGGAAAGAAGAGGTTTTCAACAGATCCGTAGAGGAGGATGGGAAATAGCTTTGGACTCTCTGATGTTTAACTTTCTTGGCTCGTCTAGTTCCTTGTTATTTTTTGATTGCTAATCAGACCTGCCAGTGTAACAGTTCCCCCAACCTCGGGTTAACTAAAGTATAAAAGGAGTTCAAACCTTCCAAACTCAAACATGATTTGCCGAGGGGAAACATTTCCAGCTACAGAGGGCTGGTGTTTTCATGGGAGGTGATGTACCATGCTTAGGGATGGTCATAGGAGGGAGAAGAAGAATTGTTTTAAAAGGTAACTTTTGTAAACACAGGTTGAGCATCCCTTACCCCCAACAACCTGGCATTTAAAATGCCCCAGTTCTGAAACTTGCTGGGCACCCATGAGATGTCCCGATGGAGTAGTCTACACCACGTGGTGCTGTTTCAGCGTGCAGGCTCTAAAAACATTACATACAATCTTAATTTTGGGCAACATGTGAAACATGTATATGACACATATGTTTGTAAATATTATAAACCAAAACAATATGTCTCTGGCATAGTTGTGAGTTCAAGTTTCTTGGAAGAGGACAAGCAACCTGCAGAGCTGATCTAGGGACTCACAGGTCTGGAACTGGAACCCTTTTCTTGCACGGTGCCGAGCTCCATTAATTTGCAGTCTTAGTTTCCCTGTATTTCACAAGAGCTCAGGAAACAGAAATTGGTAAAGAAAGACCGGTTTATGCATAGTTTGGCTCCAATGTGTGTACATCTATACGTGTTTGTAGGTATGTGTAGATTCTTCCCCCATTCTGCCTGTGACTGTTTTACAGTTTATAGAAGGCCAGGAGACAAAGCTTAGAATATATGCAAATATAGGCAAATTTAGCTGTAAGATGGGTCAATCAATCTTTTCCTGAGAGAATGGGATCCCAGGCCCTAGGTTTCCATCAGGTCTCTGGTGGAGGGGTAATTCTTCTGAAATTTAAATCCACACCAAGAAAATTAGAGCGATAAAGAGCTCCCCCCCTTTTTTTTTTGACACAAGGTCTCAGTATACACTGGCAACTTACCATGTAAACCAGGCTAGCTTCTACCTCACAGATCTCGGACTACTTCTGCCTCCTGGGCTGGAATTTAAGATGTGCTACATCACGCTTGCCAAAGACCCTCAGTTTTGAAAGAGAAAAGAATTGGGTTTGGTGAGATAGTTGAGGTCCTCCCAGGCTAGGCCTGGAAGAATTGTTCATCTAGAGGTGCATGCCTTTGAGAAATAGAGGAAAGAACTCTTAGGTGTCTTTTCTTTGGACTCAGCTTCCATTCTGATTCCTGTGTGGCCATTAGACACACTGATTGATTCTATGAGTGAGACAAAGCAATCGTCCGGTAGTCCCTTCTCCGCTCACCGCATGGCTTTAGCTGAAGGTCATGGTTCTACTGTGGTGCGATGGACAGCAGGGCCCCCTCTTCTGTCACAGTATCTTGCAGAGTGTTTGCAGCACAGTGCACTCTGTGGAGGGAAGTGACTATGCCGTGGTCCTGTAGCCCCCACAGACAGAGGGCAGGCCAACTGGACCCAGGCTTTCTTTCCTGCTCTTCTATCCACATGCCCTGAACTTGGAAGTCACCCACTGAAAGCCTCCAGGGTCCAGGCAGAGCGTTCATACTGTGGCAAGGATGAGGAAGGCTGCTGGAGATGTGCATGCTCCCAGTTCTTCTGCTGAGCTCTCCACGAAAGTACAGCGCGCGTGAAGAAGGCTCTTGAGTGCTTGGCCTTTATGTAAAACTCCTTTAAAAAAAAGGGGGGGGTCTTTTTATTTCATCCTGAATGTCATCCCCTGGAAATTCTGAAGATTGTGGTTCTCCTAGCCAAACAGCTGCCATATTCATCCGATTAGCCGTGTTTGCTCTCAGGGAGTCTATGGCCACTGAGTTTACTTACTATCTGATGGCGTTCTCCCATAGAAGGAGGGACCTTAGATTCCAGAGCTCATCCCAGCCATCTCTACTCAGTTTTGCTCTAATTACCCATTCTTGGGGTCCTGGGAGGTGCTAGAATATGTAAGCAACTAGAGGTTAACTGAAGAGAAACTCCATCTATGAGGCTATATATAGGGAAGACATCATTACTACTGGCTGAAGCCTTTCCAGTAGGACTGTGCTGAGGTCAGCCACCCTCCTGTAGGCTACCCATCCCCCATACTCTGTAAGTGAGCCCAATAAATGAACTGCTTCCCACATTGAACTCTGGTGGAATCCTACTTCCGTTTGTTGTTGAGGCCTTATAAGGAGTAGGGAGATGTTGTTTCTGCCTCCTCGGGGAGGATTCTTGCAACACTCAGGGATGTGCATGTGGATGGCTTCTCTGCTTGGTTGAAATCCAAGGTAACCTCCAAACCTAGTGAAGAAATGTTTACCTTACTTTGCAGTCCACAGCTTGTCTCTCCTCGCTGCCCAAATTTATTACGTTATTTTTAGAATGTTTATTTAGTGTGTAGAGCTGACCAAGGAGAATCCGAGGCTTTTATTAGGGCATAACTGTGTCTTCTATCTCTGGACTCCACTGGCAGAGACTAAGAACAGTCCAGCAAGCTCCTCCCTCCACTAGAAAACGGAGGGTATGTTAAGAGGAGAAAGAGAAACAGTCCCTCCTCGTCCCTCCTGAGTTCCCTTTGAAACCAACCACAGCTATGCCTTGCTGTAGGTGACCTTCATTCCCTGGGACTCCATGGATACCAGTGTCCAAAGATGCCTAGGTCCTCTACATACGAGGGACTGTTTGCATGTAACTGACACCCAGGCTCCCACCCTTTAAGGCCTCTCAGTCACAATTCCTAATACAATGTATATACTGTGGCCAACGTTGCCCCTACTACATTGTTGGGGGAATAATGAGGAGGAAAACGTCACTATGTTCAGAAAAAATATATTA
Source organism: Alexandromys fortis (assembly GCF_014885135.2). Lineage (NCBI taxonomy): Eukaryota > Metazoa > Chordata > Mammalia > Rodentia > Cricetidae > Alexandromys > Alexandromys fortis. The sequence goes on from NW_026068002.1 coordinate 4,968,035, forward strand.
AAATATAATTGTGCAGTTATAGAACCTGTAACTTCTACAGGTCAGCTCTGAAGATTTGTCATGGAAATAAGTTATTTGTCTTGAAAGGAAGGCTGTGATTACCTGGAAGCTCCCATCTGGGGCTGTGACACCAATGCTGACAATGGTTTCTTTCTTTCTTTCTTTCTTTCTTTCTTTCTTTCTTTCTTTCTTTCTTTCTTTCTTTCTTTCTTTCTTTCTTTCTTTCTTTCTTTCTTTCTTCCTTCCTTCCTTCCTTCCTTCCTTCCTTCCTTCCTTCCTTCCTTTCTTTCTTTCTTTCTTTCTTGAGATTGTTTTATTACAAACACTTATTTGTGTGTGTGTGTGTGTGTATGCATGATGTATGTATATTTGGGAACAAGTGCGATTCAGCACATGTACAGGTCAGAGGACGATTTGCAGAAGTTCATTCTCTCCTATGGTGAGCCCCAGGGATTGAAATCACATTGTCGGGTTGGGCAGCAAACCCCCTCACCTGCTGCTTCTGTCAGTGTTCTAGTGCTGTGAGGAGACACCAGGACCTCGTCCACAGACGAGCATTTAACTGGGGTTTGTGTACAATTCAGAGGGTTAGTCCATTGTCGTTATGGTAGGGAGCATGGTGGCATGCAGGCAGACACAGTCCTGGAGAAATAGCTGAGAGTTCTACATCTGGACCTGCAGGCAGCGGGAAGAGAGAGTGCTCCTGGCCCTGGCTTGGGCTTCTGAAAACCTTAGTGCCCATCCCCAGTGAGTCACTTTCTCCAGCAAGGCCACACCTCCTAACCCTTTCAAACAGTACCTCTCCCTGGGGACCGAGCATTCAAATCTATGAGCCCCTGGGGGCCACTCGTACTCAAACTACCACACCTGCCCAGCCATGTTGTCGTATTGTCAGCCTAACAGTTTTCTTTTTTTATTATTATTGAAAAAATTTCTGCCTCCCATTTCCCTCCCCATTCTCCCACTCCTCTCCCCCTCCCCCATTCATTTCCCCCTCTCTCTCCAGTCCAAAGAGCAGTCAGGGTTCCCTGCCCTGTGGGAAGTCCAAGGTCCTCCCCCCTCCATCCAGGTCTAGGAAGGTGAGCATCCAAACAGGCTAGGCTCCCACAAAGCCAGTACATGCAGTAGGATCAAAACCCTGTGCCATTGTCCTTGGCTTCTCATCAGCCCTCATTCTCCGCCATGTTCAGAGAGTCTGGTTTTATCCCATGCTGTTTCAGACCCAGTCCAGCCGGCCTTGGTGAGCTCCCAGTAGATCACCCCCACTGGCTCAGTGGGTGGGTGCACCCCTCGCGGTCCTGACTTTTTTTGCTCATGTTCTCCCTCCTTCTGCTCCTCATTTGGACCTTGGGAGCTCAGTCCAGTGCTCCATTGTGGGTCTCTGTCTCTATCTCCATCCATCGCCAGATGAAGGTTCTATGGTGATATGCAAGATATTCATCAGTATGGCTATAGGATAGGGCCATTTCAGGTTCCCTCTCCCCAGCTGCCCAAGGAACTAACTGGGGACATCTCCCTGGACACCTGGGAGCCCCTCTAGAGTCAAGTCTCTTGCCAACCCTAAGATGGCTCCCTTAATTAGGATATATACTTCCCTGCTCCCATATCCACCCTTCCTTTATCCCAACCATCCCATTCCCCCAAGCTCCCCCCATCCTCCACTTCTCACTTTTCTCTCCCCATTTCCCCTTACCCCCATCCCACCCCACCCCCAAGTTTGCAATTTTTGCCCGGCAATCTTGTCTACTTCCAATATCCAGGAGGAAAACTATATGTTTTTCTTTGGGTTCACCTTCTTATTTAGCTTCTCAAGGACCACAAATTATAGCCTAACAGTTTTCTGTTCATACCTCAGCTTCCTTCCTCTATCGGCAGGGCAGGGTGGGGTGGTCCTGTGTCTGTCACATCTGGTGTTCCTATCACTGCTTATGAACTTCTAGCTGCAGACTGAGCTGGTTGTGTTTCTCAAGCTCCCTTCTGTCTGCCCCACTTCGCCTCCTGCTAAAATGCCTCACTTGATCATATCCATCTTCCCTGGAGCAACACCTCACCCCACCAGAGAGTGCTCTTCCGGATCTCACAGCAACTTTGGCAGCTTCAGAGGTTCTCACGGTCCACACCAGCTTGCTCTTGATGATGTTTAGCTATCAAAAGAGACTTTCCTTGTCATCTTTGTCTGGATACAAGCTTTATTTCCCGAGTACCTTGAAAATTTCTAAGGAAATTAACAGTAGCTTCATGCTCTGTTCCAACCACAGGTGGTAAATAGTGGATGCTGAGTTAATGCCTGAAGACTTACTTTGGGATGCTGGCTCTACCTCACAGTAAAAGTTGAGTACCCTCACAGTCTTTTACTGGGACCATTAAACCCCAGGGTCGGGATATCTGTGAGGTTGTTGTGTTTGGTTTGATTTTTGAGACAGGTTTTTATATAAACCAAGATGACCTGAAACTTATAGAAAGTGAGCTTTTCTGTCTCCGGCTCCCAAGTGCTGGACATGAGTCACTGCGGCGAATTCCCTGACCAGCAGGAAAGAACAGCCACCAGACGAGGATTCTTCCCAAATCACGCTTTATTGGAGCCTCTTGGTTGAAGGGAGAGTAGGAGGCAAGGGACCCCGAGCTCTGAGCTGCAACTGCCTATATAGGGACTAGGGGTATGTGCAGGCCTCCTATTGGTCAAAGTGTCTCAGCAGCCATTCCAAGATCCCTGATAGGTCCGGCACACTGAGGACACTGAGCATATCCGAGATGTTTATACCAAGCCTGCAGGGGCCCGGCGCCATCTTGTAATGGTGGCTGCACGTACTGGCTCCCTACAAGTCACCTCACTTGGTTTCTTCAGAAATTTTCTTGTAAAGTAGTGTGTGACAGATCCTGCTCCCCCTAAAGGTTTGCAGGTGGAGATGATTGATGTTCTGAGGAGAAATTTCACATTGTTGAAAGAAAGAGAGAGAGAGAGAGAGAGAGAGAGAGAGAGAGAGAGAGAGAAATTTCTTTGTACAAAGACCTTACTGACCCATGGAACCCTTGAACGTATTAACAATACAGAGAAGTCATACACTAAACAAAGCTTTGCTATTTTGTTGAACATAACATTTTCCAAATTTGTTTTTACCCTGTCCCTGATGTAATATCTTGAACCTCCTAGAAACCTAGGATCCTGGTCGCCACACTTTGAGAGGGGTTTTCCCAACCAGCCTCTCCATCCATCTTCCTCTAAGCTACGGTTTCAGTGGGTCAGACCGGCTGTGACAGGGATGAGAGCCCTTGGGAAACTGGACACCAGCGTGTCTCGAACATCTGTTATTCCTCCATTTTGCACGATGGAAACACTCCTCCCGTTTCTTCCTCTCTGCTTTGCATCCTTTCAGCTAAGGCCAGACGAGGCAAGCTCATCTGTTCTGATGACGTGCACAGACACTGGAGCGAGGTCATTAGACGTTTCTGAGTGCCTCTGCTCCTTGCTAGTCTGTAAATGTTTCCCAGAGTTTCTGCTGCAAATGGATCTTTGTTTTACATGTCTTCAGAAAGCACTTGGAAACCAAGTCATGTCCTCATAACCTGGGGTGAACTTAACTAGTCTGATGGCTATTGAGCAAGCAGACTTCCTCATAAACTTTTTAGATGTCTCCTGATTTAGTTTCCAATGTTTAATTTTTTTCTTTAAATCCCTTTAAGTCAACTGAGACTTTCACAAGCAGAAAAAGTTGTTATATTCCTTGACTTCTCTAGATTATACACAATCAGGCTCTTAAGTTCTTCCTTGCACACACCATGGTTTTCATCTGTCTCCCTGTTCTGGCCACCTGCCTCTAAAACTAGGGCTGGTTAAAGTCCAGTGCAGTCTTCCAATGAGGTATGACCTGCAGGTTATGGAGGGGAATCCTGCCCTCCTAGCGCAGACACTTTTTTTAAAAAAATTTTTTATGTTTTTTTTGTTGTTGTTTGTTTTGTTTTTGGATTTTTTTTTGTTTTGTTTTTCTGAGACAGTAGCACATTAAGTTTTTCCATGGCCCAGGTATCCTTTGGGTCATGCCTGTGTCTGTATCTGACCTAGGCACAGTCCCTTCAGCTGAGGTTTAAGTCCTCCTCCCGCAAACACGTGACAGTTAATTCAGGTCCTCTCTTGTTACATGCTAAGCTTTTGTCCTTTGGCCAGAAAAACCTGCCTGGCATTTCCCTGCACCTGTCTCTGCTTCACGTTCTTCTTTCTCTGACCTCTGACCTCCTGTCAAATTGCCCTTCCTCTTTTCTGTATGTTGAATGACAGCTCCCCTTGTGTAGTGAAGTTCTTTGTCTGAAGTTTTATCGTCTCTGCAAAAGCAGCCTAGACCAGGCTCTCCCAGCTCCCACCCTTCCTCAAAGCTATAGCGAATTCACCTTTCTCTCTCTAAATCATCAGCACTTGGGGAATGTTCTTCATATGTTCATCCTATGTTCTTGCTATGGTTGATGCAGGGTTTCTTCCTCTTGTCTCCGCCAATTATCCTTCCCATGACAGCAAAGAGTCAGTGGTGAGCATTCCTGTAGATCTGACACATCTTAAAAAACTACACCGAGTCCACTGACTCTGCTCTGCCTCTCCTTGCACAGAGATAGGCAAATGCCTGGATCTGTCTCATTTTTAGACGAGAACAGTGAGCCTGAGGAGATTCACCAGATCAGCCGGCGGTCTAGTTCAGTGTCACCAGGATCACTAACTGCTCTCCACTTCAAAAGTCATGTGCCTTTAAACTTCACATGGCTGACAAGACAGTTTTCTGAGGCTAGAGAGCATGATCACAACCCCCTGATCTTACGCTGCACACTTTAGTTTTGACAATTTTTTCAGGCACTTGGTGCTCCATCATGCTGGTTCCGCATACAAAGGATTTGTGTCTTCCGGAAAGACTTGGGTTTGAATATTCATTTTGTTTTCTCCCATTTTGGCATTCTTCATGGCCACAGTTTTTACTTGACTAGGAGATTCATGCTGTCTCAGGCATGGCTTGAAAATTGTTGTCAAAGCACATGTTAGAAATGAGAGCATTCTCTATCACGTGCTTCCTGACATTGCCACACTGAAGAGAGAGAACCAAGACTGTTCCAGTATATACTAAGGTAGGATGAAGTACAGAGTGTACAATGGAAGGAGCTGATTAAAAGCATTTGGCGAAAATGAATTATTCTATGGACCAGAGAGAACGGAATGAGCAGTACAGAGAAGAGTCTTGATCTGATAGGCTTCATATTTTTAATGAGAAGACAGGCTGTAACAAACACATATGCAAATGAGGTATTTCTGACGGCCATATGCGGAGAGAAGAGCGCTTCGGAAGATGTGCAGGGAGCAGCCTGAGAGCTGGTGTGCTTAGTGTGGTGTGCGAGTAGAGATTCGATTTGATTTGTGCGTACATGACATATGCTTGTGTGCATGTCGGGGGGTGTGGTTGTAAGTTGGTGCATGTGTGGGTTTGTGGGTGCAGGGTTGAAAAGTTGATGCTGGGTGCCTTCATCAATCACTTCCCACTTTCTTTTAATTTTTGCAATTTTAAAATTCTATGTATGCATGTGTGTTTGTGTGTGGACACTTTAGTATGTGTGGGAACATGAGCACGGAAGTGACCAAGAAGGGCAGAAGCGTTGATCTCCTGAAATTGGAGCTATAAGCAGTTGTGAGTTACCTAAATGAGGTGTTGAGAACTGAGCTCAGGTAATCTGAAGGAGCGGTGTGTGCTCTTAACTTCTGAGCCATTTCAACAGTCCCCACAACTTTTTTTTTAAATTTATATTATGTTATTGGAAAGGATGATCTCTCACTGACTCTGGAGTCATTGACTTGGCGAGGCTGGCTGGCCAATGAGCTCTCTGGATTCACTCATCTCCACCTCCCTAGTGATGGTGTTAGAGACACCTGCCCCTGTACCCAGCTTATGCATGAGTGCTGGGGACCTGAAATCATGACTTCTTGTCTGTGCAGCAGGTAATTTATCCATTAGCCATGTCCCCCGCCTCTATATCTTAAATGGTAAGATAGAGGCAGCCGCATCAACATGGAGGGGGCAGTTCCTTTTATACAAAAAATGAGTAGACAAGGACATGGGAAGGAGGGATGTCTGAGGGTTAGTAAGAGGGTCAAAAAGGCTGGTGTGTTTTGAAGGAAGGTGACAAGAACAGGAAGAGGGAAGCTGACATGAGGTCTTGGAGATCAAGAGAGTCACTGGAGGATTTAATGAGGGTGGTGGGAGTAATGCTATTGGATCTGTGTTTTTGAATCAGCGCAATGGGTTTCTCTTTGTATCAAGGGAGTTAAGCGGAGTCTGAAGTGGACACAAGGTCACTGCTGCAGGATGCATCATCCAAGAGGGTCCACAGCATCTCTGCTGCTTACCTCTAGGAATACGGATGTCTCAGGCATGATAAGAAAACATCATATACCCTTTTCTTCCAGTGTCATTTCCTTGCAAGTTTTAAGCCAGATGCAATCTAGAGGCTCATGATTTTTTAGCTTAAAAGCAGAAACACACACACACACACAAAATAAAAGAAAAAGGCAGAAAAACATTACAATGACCCAAATATATTAAAAGAGCACAGCCCAGGACTGGAAGGAGATCTTCTGATACAAGAGGTGTTGGAAGAGAATCAGTTGGTTGGTAGTATAGCTGTGGTAGTTTGAATGTAATGGGCCCCACTCATAGGGAGTGGCACTGTTAGGAGGTGTGACTTTTTTTGGAGTAGGAATGGTCTTGTTAGAAGAAGTGTGTCACTGTGGAGGCAAGCTTTGAAGTCTCATATGTGCTCAAGCCACATCTAATGACTCAGCTCACTTCCTGTTAACTGTGGGTCAAGATGTATGACTCTTGGCTACTTCTCCAGTACCATAGCTGTCTGCACACTGTAATGTTGCACCAGGATGATAATGGACTAAATCCCTGAACCTGTAAGCCACTTCATTAAATATTTCCCTTTATAGGGGTTGCCATGGTCATGGTCTCTCTTCACAGCAATTGAAACCCTAACAAAGACAATGGCCTAGAATATGTAATAAAAGAGACAGCATGGGCACTGGCTTAGTCAGTAAAGTTCTTACTGTACAAGCATGGTGACCTGAGTTCAGATCCCTAGTTCCCCTCTGAAAAGCTGAGTGTGGTGACACACTTCTGTCATCCTAGTTAGGGTAGATAAAGATGGGAGAATTCATGGGGCCTTCTAGATAGCCAACCTAGCAGAATGGGTGAGCTCCAGGTCTGATGAGGGACCCTGTATCAAAAACTAAGCTAGAGAAGTGATTGAGAAAACATTCTGCATCAGCTTCTGGCTTCCACATGCATGTTCACTCGTGCATGCACACATCTGTACCTATACACATGGAAGCACATACACACACAGAAAACATAACAAAATAAAAACAAAAGGAATACTGCTTTTCCCTGCTTGCCATATCCAATCCCAATTTGGCTTTCTCCATGCTTGTTCTGGTTTGGCTGTATTCTTAAGGAGGAGGTACTGTCCCCATTTTGCTTGTCTGTATGTGCCAACCAGTCAGGTTCTTACAGAAAATAGACAAGCCATGGAACTGAGAGTTTGGAAACTTTTGTAAAGAAGCTTGTTGAACGGTCCGGGAGTGTGAGGAGATCTCTGAGCGCATGCGAGAAAACGCCAAGAAAACAACACAAGAGTCTTGTGACCTTAGCTTCTTCAAAACATGGAGTTTTCTTGGAATGTGTTTTCATGTTCCTCTCAGGTGCAGCAGAGAGGTGAGTTTACTTTAGATTACTCATTGGTGCTTACTGTTGCTATTCAATAATCCTTTATATGCCTCTATGGAAAAACAGGTTTTTGTCATTGCCCTTGTGATTGCACAGAGTGAACTCGTGAGAACTTTGCTCAGGTGACTTTTCTCGCTCCTCAGGTTATATATCGTCTGAGACTCTGAATAAAGTTGGCCATTGGGTGAGACTTTAGCCTGCCTCTCTTGTTGGCTCCATTCTCACAAATTCCACCACCTCCAGAGCGGGGATAGCGGCTATCGAGAGAGGGCCAACTATGGGCACTAAGTACCGCGAGACTTGCAGAAGAGCTAAGACCTGATAGGTCCACACAACCATGGGGTGAGAAAAGTACTACGGAAACAGAAAGGTGGCCAGAGTCACGGGAGAAAGTCTTGAGAAGACAGTCTAGTGCCCACAGTTTCCTCCCGAAGTGAAGCCCAGCAGGGAACAAGCAGAGAAAGGTCCTGCCACAATTCCCCACCCATGCTCAGAACAGCAGCTGAGGTCTTCCAAAGAAACCCAGAGGGTCACAGACCCTGGCCTACATAGTAGATGAGGGCAAAAGATGGGTTTTAGGGATGAAATTGGATGGCTTTTTATCACTCAAAGCTCATGTTAGTTATGCGATAAAATATCCTGAGAAAAGCAACTTAGGGGAGAACGGGTCTATTTTGGCTTACTGTTAAGATGCATAGAGCCCATTATGGCAGGGAAGACATGGCCCAAGGTGCAAGAAGTTGATTTGAGCACACCATGTCAAAACTCAAGAAATAGAGTGGATAGGAAGTGGGGCCAGGCTGTCCGACATCAAAGTCTACCTTTAGCGCTGACCTTCCTCCCTTCCTCCAGCGAGTTTCCACTTCCCTGAGGTTCCACAAACCTTCCCAAACAGTGTCGTTAGTTGGGGACAAAGTGTTCAGACACATAAGCCTGTTGAGGACATTTCTTATTTGAACCAAAAAATAAAAAATTCAAGAAGAGGCAAATTCAGTTGCAAATCATATTGTCAGAGCATGAACACCCCGTGAGAGGATTCTTAAAGACATCCATGGGGGCTACTGGTGTTTCTCATGCCTCGTCTAGTTCTTTGATGCTAGAGAAATATTTTAGGGATTAGATCATAAAGGACTCCATGCCAGTGAGGAACTGGAGTGAAGGGAGCTTGGCCTAACTTGAGAAACAAGAATTGCATGTTGTATTATTGCTTAATCTCCACCCCTGCTTGGCTACGAGGTACAGCATCCATCCCTGGCTTCTTCCTTCTTATCTGAGCTGAACGGTGATTATGAAACAACTCATGGATCTATTCCCCGTCTTCTCTGATCTTTTGAGACTGCACAAAATAAGGCTTAATGAAGGTGGCGTGCTTCAGAGTGACTTAGAACTGAGACGATGACTACATCAAAAGTCTTTCGATGGCAAAATTTTAATGGCTGAATAATATGCTGGAACAGAGGAGTAATTTCCTCTCGAATGCTAGGATGAATTATTTATGCTTTGACAACATTATGTGTCTCTAAAGCAGCTTTTAGTTATTCGCCACTTCTGGGCTACAGCTGATCCCGCTGCCCATTCTTGTAATTACATTAACCTCTTGACTTTACATGACAAGCTTTTCCTGCTCACTGCGATCAATAGCCCATAACTATACCTCTTTAATAGGGCCATAGTTACACTTCAGTTCAGATACAATTAACTTTTGTTCCCCTTTTCTCTTTTGGTAGGACATGGAATAAAATTTCTTATTTTAACATCTGGAACAAAAGAGAATCGCCGTGAAGGGGGAAAACACACACACATACACACAGATGTGAGAATCATATGAAAAGCAGTGATTGCATTGATAAATAGGCCAGATGAAAATCTAATTCTGCGAGCACCTGGGATTAGAAACACTGAGAGACTCGGTGGATATCAAAGCCCTAGATTTGTGTGGTGGCCTTGAAATCTCAGCTGTAATAGGCTTTGCTGGTTCAGGAGGATTAAAAGCACAGTGGACTGCCTCGTTTATTAGCCAGCCTATACCAACTAATTATTGAACGTAAATGTAAATAGAGAAAGGATCCAGTTAACTGCTCAAACATTTCTCAGGTTCATCAAATGCTCCTTTGTCAGAAGTCCTTTAGGGATGGGATAGCGAAGCCAGGTCCCGCTGGCTCAGTCAGGCTGTCTGTGCGGGTTCTATCCTGTCAGTAACGTGAAGCAGCATGGGGATTACTTGAACTACAAAACAGCAGCTAATGCTACATTAGTGTCTGAGCCTCCCACCCCCAAATGAGCACACATTTTCATGCATACCCCGTGTGTATGCGTGTACAGCACACACATGCACCATTGTGTGCTGTTATGCAGACATTTGGCCTATATTTCGGACAGAAATTGCCTTACAGAGCTTTCTGAGTGTGTTTCTGTGATTCCGTTGTAACGCTTTGTGTGTGTTAAGGCATGCAACCATAGACATGCACACTCACCATAGCTCTCCATCACTTGAATGGACTTGCATGAAAGCTAGACTTCAGTTACCTAGAACTCTGCATACCCACGGAGCACTTGGAGAAACTCAACAGAAATCCACGGAAGTGAAATTAGTTCATTTTCTGCTGTAATTCTGTAATCTGAAAAGGAACAAAGCCCTTTACTTTCTACCATGCTATATCATCGTAGCCATATATCTTAAAACTAATAAAATAAAACTACCTATTACTAATAGCAATAATTTAGGACCCATCCAGTGTTCCTCATAGATAATGCATCTCATTTAATATCACCTTAAGAAATAAGCGGTGTCTGTTTAAGTCCATTGTCAGAGTGCTCTAATTTTCTTTTATGGTACTGTCAGATTGCTATATTGCAGGAAAGTGATCTGTATCATATAAAGTGTGGTGCCTATGCATATTACATGATCAGAAAATTAAACGCGGAACAACTGTATCAAGTGGGTATGAAATCGGTGGGGAAGAATGAGCGTGTGTTACTACCAAGAAAGAAACTAGACTGGAGAATCTCCCACAGCCCAAGGCTCAAGCAGTCCGGGTTCACATGGGAGCAGGGTCACGTATTCCTGACTTTTCTTGTTGATGGAACAAATACAGGCCTGACGCCACTTGCTGGAAGAAGATTTGATTCTGCCTCAGGGTTTTAGGGGTATCCTTGGCTTCTAGCAGAGAGGGTATGAAGCTAACCCCAGCCTTAATGCAGCTTTGAATACACATATAATTCTCTACCACAGTTCATGAGCATTCACAAGGTAGTAATTCTCCATTAATAATGCTATTTGCCTTAAAACAATGTCATGGCTTTCTTCGAATAGACACAATGGTAATCATTATTTACCTAATGATCCAAATTGGATTATCATATGGTATTCTTATCCCAATGATCCAAATGGATTATAGTATTGTATTCTTATAAAGGGGAGAGGCAGCTTTGAGTGAAAAGCTTTGGAAGTATCAGGAGAATTATGCTAGCAAATGAGACTCATTTACCCTGATGGAAGTTTATATAGTCCATTTGCTCTGGACCAGATAATTCAGAGAAGCAGACAGCGAATATGGAGCTGTTTCTTAGAGCATCTACAATTCAAAGCATGGAGAAGGTGGGTTTTCATAGCCATGAACTCCAAATAAGCACAATGCCCTTCCATCGATAGTGTCTAAGAACTGGGTGGTACTAACAAGAAGGATTAGAGAATCCGCTTCTCTCTGGGGCTGTAAAAGTGTTGGCTCTTTTATGGATTGTAGTTGATGGAAACATAACCTGCTCCGAAGGTATGAAGGATGATGCGATAGGTCACTCCGTGGTGTCTTTCTTATTCAGCTAAGTTTCTGCTCGTTTAGTTCAACGGGGAAAGACAATTTTTTCGAGGATATACTATCTAATAAAGCAGTTAAAGTTTACACTGTGCCTTAAGCCCTGGGGATGGTCATTTTTCTTTTCCTTTTATGGGTGGTCTGTAGGAGCCAGGAGAGTAACAGTCTCCAGACCCATCTGAACGGAACATGCGCATTACAAAACAGTTTGCCTCTCCATTGGGTCTAAATCATGGGGAAACAAGATCTGGGCCCTTTCATGTAGATGAGGCTAAAGGCTTTGGTATCAGCCTACAAAATAGCACTTTGCCAAGAGGATTCAGATTCTTTCAGGTCCAATACAGATTCTCCCAAAACATCTGGGTCTATTTCCAGAGGAAAAAAAAATATTCAGTGTAAGCTAATGAAATTGCCAGATGTGACTACGTGCAAAAATATTGTGATGCTTTTGATACCTGCTACATTAGGGATGTACCTGATGGGGTGGAATTTCCATTCTGATATTTTCCCTAGGAACAAAAAGACTCCCCTGCCCCCCGCCCCTCAGCTTTACAAACACATAACACCATCGGAGCTATTCATTGCCCCAAAGTGTTCCCTGCTTTGTGGGTACATAACATTCTTTAAGAATTCATTATTCTCACCATTCTCCCTCAGTTATTATGGTTCCTCCTGCATTCTCGTGATTATTAATGTAGCAGTCAACAGAAAGATCAGCTCTGGATATCTGAATTCAGAGATGCCCAGTTTTGATTCTGTCCTCTACCTTAGATTCAATGGGAACAGTGTGAAACAGTCTCTCTGCTCTTTAGACGCAAATATTTACTTCCTGAAGGGCGAATCACTCACAGAATAATAAAGCCCTGCTCTGAAACTCTTGTTTTATGTTACAATTCCTTCCCTAATGGGGACACATGACCCCAGTAACCTCTTCTTCCCATTCCAAAGGTACAACCTCAAACCCAAATAAATAACTTCCCAGATCAAAAAACTCGGAAACTAAACACACTTAAAAAACAAAACAAAAATAGTGGTGATGCTGCCTTAAGGCTTACTGTACCAAATAACCTTAACAGGTCTTCTCCAAACCCCAAAGAAGATGTTAAGATCCTGATGGAAAGGGATTAGTAGCCACAGAGACAAACTTAAGACTCTGAAAACAACACTGCCTCAAAGATCCAAACATCGTCCTATTTGGTTCAGAGAAGGCTGAACAATGAACGAGGTTCCAAGGAACTGGGAAATTCCTCATTCTGGTCTAAAGGAAAGTAGTAGCAGACATGACCGATGAGCTGAGATGAGGGGAAGCTACGACCTTGCTACAACCCCGTCTGCTGCAAGACTCAAGCTTGCCTGTCTAGGAACCAGAGCCTACTTCTCTGCCGGAGGGAGAAAGCCTCTCTTCCAGATCGCACCGGGGAGGCTGACTCTGACTTTGAAGCAAGTGAGTATAAACTGTCTCTCCAGGTCACTGAGTCCCCACTGTCTGAGAGACAAGGCTCCCTTCTTTCCGGAAGGAGACTGCGACATCAAACACAACCAAGACAACCAGAAAAGGACTGTAATCCCGGGAAGAAGCCGTGAGGCGGGGCAGAGCATGGTACTCCTGACACCGGGGCCAGGATGATTTGTGGTTGTCAGAGCAGTCTAGTTTTTATGAAGGTTTAGCTGGAATGATGGCGTGTTTGATGGGGAGAGAGTCAAAAAAAATTTTTTTTTTTTAAAGAAACCTGTGCTCAGTGCCTGTGGCTGCAGGTTCCCTGAATTAAAAGTGTTATGTTGGTTTGGTTTTTTAAATTTTAATTTAAATTTACTTCTTTAACTTTATATTCTATTTATCTTTTTGAATCCCGTGGGCAGGTGGGGTATCCTATTTCCATCAATCCCTCCCCCCTACTCTCCTTCTTTTTCTTCCTCCCCTTTTTGTCTCATTTCACGCTTTCTTCCTTAATGTTGTTGTTGTGTTTGTGGTAATCTGAATCAAAGACTTTGACTAAAAGTTTATCTTTCAAGTGAATTGCAATGCCATTTTTTTTACTTGTTATATTGTCGTACAGTTTCCCAGCATAAGAAAGGATGGTAGCTGAATTCCTCTTCCCGACTTCACTTGCCAAAGTATCTACTTTGTGGTGTTTAATCATTAATCACAGCTCAAACCGAAGATCCAAATGTTTCTTCACTCCTTCAGCTGGTACTCAACTGACGCTCCAACATTATCTTCTCACACAGCTCTTTCTAGACCTAAAACAACTGGAGGATTTTAGGTAAAAAGAATTCAAGATTCAATACCTTGCTCTTCCCCCCTTATGTCAGGTGAAACCAAGGCATCTTCTGTCTCCTTCGCAATCCTGTCTTGCCCGGATATTCTTAGAGTTTAAACCTTGACCCTTCACCCTTATTGCACGCTGTTTCCCCCGAAGGGCTCACATAGAGAACATGCTGCCTTTCCTTTAGAAATCAGGCTGCTCATTCTCTCTTCAGGCCTTACTACTGAATACCTTGTATGCCAAAGGAATAACACTTCTGTTAAAATAAATGAGCCAAGCCACTTCAAAAAGCAGAGAGTGTCAACCAGCTTGGGAGTCCGCAGGGCTCTCCGGCACCCCAAATGGAGTAGCTGCTGATGAGGTCACAATGCTGGTTAACCCCCCCCATTCTTAAAAATTATTTTTTTTTTTTGTTTTGTTTTTTTGAGACAGGGTTTCTCTGTAGCTTTGGAGCCTGTCCTGGAACTAGCTCTTGTAGACCAGGCTGGTCTCGAACTCACAGAGATCTGCCTGCCTCTGCCTCCCGAGTACTGGGATTAAAGGCGTGCACCACGACCGCCCGGCTACCCAGGGTAGTTTACGAGTCCAAAGTATGCAGTTGATAAATCTATAAACCCGAGGTGTAGTTTAGCTCTTGGAGGTCATAGCATCCCAGCAAACAAATTGCATCAGCTAATCTAAGGGGTTTGTTGGGATGGCACTCACAAGGCAATAGTTTGTGCTGGGTTATAGATAAAGGAGGAAAATCCTGGTGCGTCCAGAAGCAACCCATGCGAGATCTCTGTTCTTGCGATGGGGCTGTCTTACTGAGGAGCCTCACCCACTTTGGATTTATGGGCACTAGTGGAAAGCCGGGCACTGTAAATTTTGAAAGCTGCTTATTAGAACCCAAGGGCATTTGACAGAACAAGTAATTAACGATCCCTTGCTAAAAGTATTTTGGGGGGATTTTTATTCAAACAAAGTAAGAAAGAAACACGTTAAATATTAGTTCAGTTATATATTACAGGACATTATATCCATTTGTGTGCCCATAAATCATTTAGCTATGAATACTTAAGAAGAGCAAGAAAGTGATATCCTCTCCGCACTCTGAGATAATATTGTCGTAGTATTTGGTTACAGTCACCGTGTCCTTAATGGACAGATTCATGCTTCGTATCCAGTGTCCAGTTGGAGCTGGGACACCAGGCGATGGGAACTGAAGGGTATTAGACCGGGATCAGCCAGAGTTCAGCGCTGTGAAATTGGTGATGAAATAAGACTTTTACTGGACATGTCAGAGGTCCTCTGGCTCTGGTATTGTATTGCTTCCATTGATTTCGTTGCCCTGAGTGTGTGTGTGTGTGTGTGTGTGTGTGTGTGTGTGTGTGTGAAAGAGAGAGAGAGAGAGAGACAGACAGACAGACAGACAGACAGAGAGACAGAGAAAGAGAGAGAGATGGAGCAGGGAAGAAGAGAAAGGGGAGGGGATGGAGGGATGAAAAGAAAAGAGGGAAAATGGGAAGAGGGGAAAGGGGTACTTTTTCTTGAGAGGGAAGCTTAATATTACAGGAAGTACTAAAAATGTCCCTCCTTGTTCAAGGGTTTTTTGCTGTTGTTGCCTTCCTTCTTTCCTTTCTTTGTATTACAAGACAGGTTTTCTCTCTGTATCCTCGGTTGTCCAAGAATTTGCTCTGTAGATCAGGCTGGCCTTGAACTCAGAGATCCCCCTGCCTCTGCCTCCTGAGTGCTGGGATTAAAGGCGTGTGCCAGCACAGCTTGGCTTTAAGGATCTTTTTATTAGACCATTGAACCAAAGGAAGCAAGAAGGGCAGTAGCTGCTTTGTGGGAGTTTGAAGAATAAACCTGACTTTTAAACCAGACAGAAAATGTATTCTTGTAGGATAGCTATAAAAGTAAGTCACTGGGATTTGAGGGCAGCCTGAGCCAAAGCTTTGTCTCCCTGTACTGGGCGTAGTAAAAAGTTTAAAGAGGAAAACAAAACAATACTAAACAAATAAAGGAAAGAAGGAAAACAGGAAGAAATTCTTCCCAGGACTGGAGACACACTGTGTACTCAGGATTTTGAAGAGTGATGGAAAGAGTCCAGGGCGGAACATGTGAGGAAGGGTTGTGGTGTGTGTGTGTGTGCGCGTGTGTGTGGTGTGTGTGTGTGTGTGTGTGTGTGTGTGTGTGTGTGTGTGGTGTGGTAACTGAACTTTCTGGCCTCAGTATACACTTCTAAATAATGAATGAAAATCAATCAATGATAATTAAAACGTTCCTCACTGCAAGTATTTATGAATCCAAATTGACATTTTCAGAAAACACACGAGCATCAAAAACAAAATAAACAAACAAAAGACAAATAGTGGCTTTCATGCAAATGATGCATTGTAATTATTTCCTGTCTCTGCTTCAGTAGATACAGGCCCACTATGCCTGACCATCACCATGTGCAAAGGCTGAGCTTTTATTGCCTGCCTGGAGAAGAAAGAGGGATTAAATGAAAATCATTAAAGATCAAAAGCAAGTTATAGGAAACCTTTAAAAAATTCTTTTACACGTTGAACTGAGAGCAGATTTTGTAAATTTGGCTGAAGAAATGAAAGGATTTCAGATATGTATTGAGACAGATCAACGAATAAAACCTGGGCAAGTAGACTGTGTATGTGTATGTATTTGTGTGGTGTATGTATGTGTATGTATTATTGTATGGTGTGTGTGTGTGTAAGGTATATATCTGTTTGTGTGTGTGGTGTATGTATGTATGTGCATGCATACATGTGGTTTTTGTTAGTGTGTGTGATGTGTATGTGTGTGTGTATGTGTGTGTGGTATGTGGTCTTGTGTATGTATGTGTGTGTCTGTCTGTGTGTCTGTGTGTCACAGCTTTAGGGAGGCTGAGAACCACTGATTTATGTGAAAGGGTTGACTTGCCTAGAAAATGGCACCCTTGAAACAGATACTCTTTCAACACAACTGTGCTCAGCCAAACAGAAGAAAAAAATATATTGGCCAATCCTCTTCAGTATTTTGTGCTTCCAGACATACTTCAGTGTTGGAGTGGGGCAGCTGGGCATTTGTGTATGTTTCAGAAGCTGGCAAACGAACCAACGGCTGAGCGTTTTCTCCTCCAGGGTGATATTATGGGGTTGGTCTCCCCTTGAACCTGCACACAAGCCAAGGAAAAGATGAAAAACAACCACAGTGGGCTTTAAATAATGCAGCCCACACCACTGTGTGCAAGGCAGTGAGAGATTTATAAAAGAACACAGCCAGAGAGTTCTCTGCTGCGGTAGTGGAGAAAGAGCAGCCTTCCAGCCTCGCTTGGACATGAAGGGAGGAAACCAAGAAGGAAGCTACTGTGTGAGAGAGGGAAGACAGCAGCTCTGTCTACCTGGGGAGCTGGTGTGTATCGATGTGGCAGGCTCATCTCAGTGCCTTTCTCAGGGCCTTTCTCAGGATTCAGAATAAAAATTTTTCCAGGACTTCGGATTGCGGCTGAGTTGGTACAGTGATTGGCTCATAGGCACAAAGTCCTAGACTCCATTCTCAGCACCAAACAAATCAGACACGCTGGCACAGAGGTCCTCTCCGAAGGATGGAGGTTGAGGCAGGAGGATCAGAGTTAAAGGTCATCATGCCTAGATAGGTTTGAGGCTAGCTTAGGATACACGGGGTCTAGTCTCCAAAATTAAAATCATTTTTTTTAATTATAAGATTGAGATGATTGAAGCATTGGGTTTCAAACCCCTATCAGCTTACTTTTTTGTTTTTTGTTTTGTTTTGCTCTTATGTGTGTGTGTGTTTTTTTTTTTTTTGAGACAGGGTTTCTCTGTAGCTTTGGTGCCTGTCTTGGAACTAGCTCTTGTACGCCAGGCTGGCCTTGAACTCATAGAGATCCACCTGCCTCTGCCTCCTAAGTGCTGGGATTAAAGGCATGCACCACCACTGCCCGGCTTGTTTGTTTTTGATTGAATTAAAATATATTTTTTTTGAGACAGTGCCTCTTTATATAGCCCTGGCTGGCCTAGAACTTACTGTATAGACCAGGCTGGCCTCACACTCACAGGGATCTGCCTCTGCCTCCTGTGTACTGGGATTAAAGGCACATGCCATGATGCCTGGCTCCTAGCACCTTACTTTCTGGTGACGAGAGTTTCTCGGAGGCCCAACAGCATGCTTAGGATATGTGGGTAATATTTCCTCTCCTCGGGGTTGGTTTGAGCATCCTGTAATGTAGACTGATAAGAGGCTGGCTTCTCATCAGTAGGGACTGACACCCGCATTTCATTCAAACCTCAGTGGACAGACCGCTCTCCTGGGACTCTTTCCTGGAAGCCAAGTTCCATCTGTTCTTTCAGATCTCCGTATTTGCTCCCGGGTCAAGCCAAGCCTCAGGAGATCTGTGTGCCTGCACCATGTCACTCAGAAGCAGCCACCAGGATGTTTACACTCCATTCTTGGGAAAGACGGGGTGAGTTTTGGTGTGGAGTGCACTGCTCACCAGTCCCAGGAAGCCCCCTTGTGCTCCCGGACAGCCTTCTCAGGCTTGTATTTCTTCGCATGTTCTTTGATAGCCCCCGTGGGAGATTCTGCTGGCTGGTCTTATCATAGATGGGTGTGTTTCTTTTGAATGGCTTCTTCGAGTTTCTCTTCTCAACATTGAAATGTTCTCATGGTTGGGGCCCTTCCTTTTGGCATAGATATGGAGAGATTTGAGAGCCAGGTTGAGAGTCTTCTCAGAGTAACTGTATGGATTTGTGCTATGAAGCTTTGCCTTACTTTTCTTCTGAAACCCGGTTTAGAACTGGAATTTTGTTTCCCTGATCATCTTCCACGTTTTAAAAATCTGATTCAGGTTGCTGTCTTTTTTTTTTTTTTACATATTCTCATTAAGTCATTTTAACTTCTTTGGTAGAACAAGTGAAGCAAGTGGCATATAAATAAATCAAGAAGAAACGCACACACAACAGTCATAAATAGTGACATTAACGATGACAATAGAAGCCACAGCTAGGAAGAGAAGGACCAAGGGGGTAAATCTTCCTAAATAAGGTGACTGACAGCTCAACAAGACTGAGCATTCATAAACGGCCAGAAATAACTTATATTTTGTGTTCATCCCAAAGGGTATTTTTTAAAAGTGGATTTATGCCAAGTTGGACAACAGAGTATCACTAGACAGCCTATCGTCCATAGTAAGATCACCTTGCAGAGAAAATTGGTTTTAGAAACAGGAATTTAGAAACAGACCTGACTAAAGGATCATGGGTATGAAAAAATAGAATAGAGTTGGTTGACGATGGGAGGAACAGAGAATAAAACAGAGACTAAAAAGGAAGAGCAGAGCTGTACTAGGTAGGCTGGCTCCTGGGTGCCCGACATGGGTCAGATTACAGGGTGGCCGAGGAGCTTGACTAAGAACCATGTCTCTGAGACGGTTCTGGGAAATGAGTTGAGAGGAGAGCCGAGACATTGTGGGGAGACTCTTCCCAGAATGGAGAACCTCTTTACGCTTATTTGGTCTTTACCCCTAGACACAAGAGGCCAGTGCAAGTTCACAGTGTCCCTTCCTGGGACCTATATCCAGGTCCATAATCATGCGAGGCAGCTGGCACTATTTCTGTCCATTTCAAAGATGAGGACAGTGAGATCCAAGAAACTGAGTGAGTTATCTGAAGCGACATTGACACTCTGTGACTCATACTCAGTCAGTGTGACATCTGGGCAGAGTTACACTAGTTATGGGACAGAAGCCTCATCAACACCGGGCATAGGGCAGGGTCACTGCCTTCAGTAGCAGAGAAGGTACGTTGGTAGGTACTTTTGTATTAATGGAATACTTAATGAATATGCATATGAATTTGTTTGATGGAAACACGAATTTTACGGCAGTAGAATATAATCATAAGAAAAGGAGGATTTGTTCCCAAAGCGAGCTAGAAAGATCTTGCTCTTCATATTAAAACAATGAAGAATTAGAAGAATTAAGCAGTTGCTGTTTCAAAAGTCTGCTGAGTTAGCCTTTGTGGACAGAAATATAATGAGAATGATCCCAGGGGCTCTCTGGACTATGAGGCATTGAGCCCTCGTGACATTTACTGTATTGGTCGGTAACAAGTGTTCAGAGAATGTCACAAATATAGGAGGCTGAGACTCTCTGGTGACACCCACCAACTGCTGGAACACAGTGTCCTCCCCAGTGTCCTAACTGATGGGTTACTTACTACTCAGTTTTTACAGCAGAAGTGCAAAGTGGCTGTGTGAGTCAGGGAAACCCAAGGCGGCGTGTAAGCAAAGAGGAACTGTGAGCCAAACCAAGCCACCTCTTGATGCAGCGGAATGCATGGCTTGGCCATTCCCAAGCAGACAAAGCTGTCCATGCCTGTGTCAAGTGACAAGGGTCAGGGAAGGGTGGAACAGGGCTGAGATGCTGGAGCTGTGCCAAAGGACGCTGTGGACCCACTATGAAGTTCAAGTTAGGGACCTCTGAAATATCAAAGAGCAGGGGCTCTGCCTGAGAGAACCAGTCAGAAGGCTTGGGAAGCCCCCAGCAAAACCGCAAATGAAAACAGAAACAAACAACAACTATAAAATTTAAAACAGTAAGGGAAGAATCCACCCAGGAAAGAGATGCCCAGAGACAAACAGGAAA
Organism: Alexandromys fortis; assembly: GCF_014885135.2. NCBI lineage: Eukaryota > Metazoa > Chordata > Mammalia > Rodentia > Cricetidae > Alexandromys > Alexandromys fortis. Next base: position 4,988,511 of record NW_026068002.1, read on the forward strand.
CAGATTGACTTTGAATGAATTGGTCTGACCTAAAGGTGCTCAGTATGTGATTGCTGTAAATCCTCTGGCGAGTCTCCTGGAGCTGGAAGCATAGTCTTAAAGGGCTAAGCCCACCAGCACAGACGAACCACAAATGACTCAGTTGGAATTCCTTTGCTCTGTCCGTTCTCTCCTCCCAGATGCCAGAGGACCTTTAGGAACACTCCAGCCATGAGAACTGCCAAATAGTTATGAATAGATTAGAACAGACTTGACTGGAATACACAGACGAATCATCAAAGCATATAAAATATTAAACTGCCCTCAGAGGGATTTCAAACAGGGTCTGTGGCTAATGCTAAATGGTATACGACATTAGGGAAGGAAACTTATTTAATTGATAAATATTTATTGAGCACCTAGTGCACACCAGGCCCTGCACTTGACATTTTGTACAACAAGGAATAGAGCAGACAGAATCCTTTATTAACAGAGTTTGCCGTCTAGAGAAGTTCATGCATTAAATGAACTCATTAAATTATAATAAATGTTATAAAAGAAAACTCAGGATATTTTGAGAAGAACAGGCACATAAATTAGATTGGGATGATGTAAGAGGTAATCTTAGCAACAGACACTTGAGAACTCCAGAGAGAGTATGTGTGTGTGTGTGTGGGGGGGGGTATACAAGTTAAGAAAAGACGTTTTGAGGCTGGAGAGACGGCTCCATGAGGACCACAGTTGTCAGACAAGCAAAAGGACCTGCTTGTCAGTCCTCACATAAAGCCAGCCAGCTTAGTCCCCCTACTGTGAGATGGGAAGTGGAGACAGGAGAATTCCTGGAAGACTGTGGGCCGGCTAACCTCGACAACACAGCAGCAAGCAGGTCCCATGAGACGGAAGTCGAGGATGGATGCCCAAGGTTGTCCTCTGACCTCCATATGTGGGTTGTAGCATGCATGCGTCTACACTCACAGATAGGGAGATGCACTAAAAACAAAGATGGAAAGACACGCTGAGAAGAAGAGCAAAGACAGAACTCTGTCCTTCCAGCCCCCAGTGACTTGTTTCTAGCAAATGGAATTTGACAAAAGCAATGCAGGCCATGTCTGCGTTTAGGCTTCATGAGGACCAAGGCTTTTGTCTCAGCGTTCTTTCTCGTGTGCTTTGAGAAAAGCCAGCAGCTATGCAATGGAATGTGCCATGGAGAAGGTGGCGAGGTACTCAATGTGGTCTCCTGGTCTTCAGCCAACAAGACACTGGAGACCTTATTCTGAGAGGTAGCAAGAGACAGGGGACTGTCAACAGCCTTCTGGGGAGAAATTGTAGGGTATCCCTACTTTGCAAGATGAGGACTGGACTTCAGCCAAAAGTTTGACCCACTCTCTTGAGAGACCACAAGCTCTTAATTTATGACCTGGAGGAAATGGAAGATAAGAAATATTTCTGTTTTATTCGATTAAAACTCTAGTAATGAATTATTAAGCAATAAAAAATAATATCTTTGGCCCATTCTGGGGATGGTTTTCCAGCTTTTATGGAAGCAGGCATTGATGCTCAAGCATTTAAGTTCATTGTTTGTCTTCTCCAAGCCAGTGTCTCTTTTTCTTACACCTTCTAGCCCTTGACAAGGCTGATGTGTAGTTTCATATGTTTGCTGATTAAGTGAAAAAAATTACTGGTTTGATGCTGTAAATTTCTCCTTCTCCTACCTACCCACAGTAGATGACTAGTCTTTGACTTGGGAAGAGAGTAGCTGTCAAAAATCTCAAAGCCTGTAAGAGTCAGAGGCAAAGAATGAATGCAAGGAATGAGCCCTTCAGACAACACACACTGGAATGCACAGTGAACATGCGAATACCTGTGCAAACTCAAGCCAGACCAAATATCAGCATGAATAGGAGAGGCCCAACCATAGCAAGAAGCCACTGGCAACCGAGAGCTGCTGAGAGACGGTCAGTTTTCTTAAAAAGTCTATCCTGCTGGGTGGTGGTGGTACATGTCTTAATCGTAGCACTTGGGAAGCAGAGGCAGATGGATCTCTGTAAATTCAAGGCCATCTTGGACTACACAGACAGTTCCAGGCCAGCCAGAGATACACAGAGAAACCCTTACTCTAAACAAACACACATACCCCTGCCCCTCAAAGAAGTATATTCTTTGGTCAGTTGACCAGTCTCCAGTGGGTAACTGTATATCCAAGGATGTACTGATTGACATAATACGCAAATTGGTTTCCACTGGCAAAAAAAAGAAAAGAAAAGAAAAGTACACAAAGATGGATGGGTAGAAAGAGGCTGTGGATCAAGAAGGAGTTTTAGGAGGGGGTAAATATGACCAAATCACATGGTTTGAAACTCTCAAAGAGTTAATAAAAAAAAAGATCTCCGGAGCAAAAATAAGTGAGGAAAACCCATGGAAAGACATTTAAAGAAAATGCCACTTGTAGCTTTGCGTCTTCCTCCCTCTGGAGAAGCATGTATCTGGTTGGTTTGCTATTGTTCCAGGTGTGTTGCTGGCCATAGACACACTGAGCTGGAAATACATATCTTTAACTCAAGCTCATTAGACCCCAGTGAGAGGTTTGAAATTATTGCTCTGTAAGACAGTGTCCTTGTGTTTCTCTCACCCTTCAGTGTGAATATGATTGGGGCCCAGGATAGACTAAGTACCACAAGGCCCGGGATGACTAGACGTGAAAACAAAATCCAAGAGATAAAAGAGAGTTTATGATTCTCCCCAAGGAAAATAAGCAGGCCTCCTCTGATGAGATCAGGACCATAAACACGGAGCCTAACAACACTGGTCTGAATCACTGAAAATTAGCTCCCTACTCCCAACACTCTAGAGACAGCACAATTACCATAGCTGGCATCATAAAAATAACATTTCAAACAAAGGCACACACAATGCTTTTGTTACAAACCCTCTTGGCATCTTAACGAAACTCCCTGAGCTGCTTGCTGTGTTGTGAATATAAGCATCCCTTTGGAAAACTCCCTTCCAGCCCTGTATGGACGTGAGGGCTCAGAAAGTTAGAAAAATCCAGAGAAAATATCGACTGGAGATCCCCAGGGATCCAGAAACCATTTTGAGGGAGAAATAAATAAAAACCAACATTTTAAGACCTATCATCATGAAACTAGAAAATTATTTATATAAAATAAGCAAATTGATTGAAAAAAATAGTTGGATAGGTATGACAAGTATGCTAATTCAAGAGAGAGGGGTTATCAGGAATTTTCTGAAACCACATAGCACAACAAAATTAAGTCTCAGGCAGCCGAAGGAAAAAGTTGGAAAATTCACTCTAGAGATTGGAGGAGATGAAAAAAAAAACTCATGGATTTTTGTTGTTATTATTGTCCACTAACACTTCTGAAAACTGAAAAATATTGTTTCAGTATATACTGGAACATCCCCGGGCAGTTATGTCTTATCTTACTCCAGGTTTCTAGGCTAGACAGACTCTTCTCTCTTACTGAAACCATGTTCTTCCATCAGTCCCCTTCCCAAGAGCAAATGTGACCTGTGAACTCTCACCTCCTTCTCTACTGCCCATAGTCTTCAATGAGCATCCTCTGTCTGAGCTTAAAGCTTCCTTTGTGTAGTGAACCCAGCTGCATAGTGAGTTTACCATTAGGAAAGTTGTGTATGTTTCTACATTGTATCTTGATTCTAAATTAATTCATAAACTCCCCAAAGACAGGTTATGTGGTACTTTCTGTGCCTAATTTTCCCATGAAACTACCCAAATCCCTTGGACATAGCTGCGCCCTGACTGATGATTTTGGTCATCACTGATGGGCGTTGATGACATTTCCCAAGCAAAAGAGATAACCGAGAGAGAATCTTGATGGCTAAGTTGGAGGAGAAGATGAATATGGCTGATATTAGTGGTTTGATTCGAAAAGAAAAAGCAAACACAGTACTCCTTGGACTTAGAAGGACTCAGATGTTGTCCTTACGAGCCAGAGCTGTGGCAGGGAATGGTAACTGACTAGTAGATTGTACCTCGGATGTAATCCTGTAAAAAGATAAAAGTTCTGATTCAATAATCATTGAATTTTCACTATATTCAAGGTACCACCACGTTTTAGCCTCAGCCATGTCCTATCACAAGGCTTCGAGCTTTAAATCACACACGAATTAGACGTGCCAGAGAGTAAGCAGCAGACAGCAGGATTCTTGACTTCATCTCCCTCTTGAAGACTCATTTTACCAATAGTGACAATGTTTCTATGCTGTCAAATAGTAGCAAATAAAAGTGGCTTAAATCACAAATAATTATTTCCTATGTGCTGTGTGATCAATAAAACCCAAATATTGGAAAATAAGTACTATTATGTTTAAAAATAGCAAACAAGAGCCAGGCTTGCACGCTCAGGAAGTACAGAAAGCCTGGTTCATTTCTCTGTGTTCTCAGTCAAATAAACAAATGCCTATGATCTTTTTGTGGCTAATAAACCCAAAGGTACTTGTTGGGGAGCTTTTTATTTTGTTTTGGTCTTCAACAAAGAGAATGCAATAACCCTTTTCTTAGGTGGGTGGGTCTTGCTGGTGTGAGTCTCAACTGAGAGGTCAGGTCGGTACTTTAACACACAGTCTAAACTTTCTCTCCCTGTTTCCAAGAGGGCAGATGACAGAGAAGACAAGTGACCTGGACCTCACAATCCAGTCCTCTGATGGTGACTTTGAACACTGAGGGAAGGACAGGCCTGCAGAAGGTGACGTGTGGGCTTCACTGAGTTATGGTTAGTGTAACGCAGCTGTACAGTGCGGCGGGGATTATATTCTTTCTTCTCCCTCACTCCTCCTTCCTTGCCAGCTTCCTGTTTTCCAATCTCAATTTTTGAAGATTTCTTCATTTGGTTGTTTAGCAGTGATGCCTCAGAGCCACTCCAGCTTAAATTGGCCAACATGTTCATGTCTGCTTGCAAGCAGCAGCTTCCTCACGTGACAGCGCAACAGGATAAACATACCAGACGGGCCATGGGACTAGTTAAGTTACTTGTTACATCTCTGAAGTTTACCAAGGCCACAGGGATGATTTTCAAAACACAGTGATTCATAACCCAAACAGATTCCTTTACACATTCAGAGTTAATGACCAATGTCAAAATGGATGAAGCATTTGATGTCTGGACCAATGTTTAGCCTGGAGATGTTGGCTGTTTCCCAGGGAAGGGAATGTCAACACAGGGGGCACGGAACTGTGCGGCAGGGAAGTGTCATGGAAAAGGCACACGCTTTGAAGTCACTTCTGTGCTGACAGCTGTGAGACCCTACAATAACTTAGCTTCTCTAAATTTTAGTATCCTCATGCATTCAATGGGAGTAAGTCTACCCTTACTTTGAGTCATAATTAGAATTCATGTGTCTCGGGTACTGGACGAGAGTGAGAGAATGTTGATTTCCATATGCTACTGAACCTGTGGTCCATACACAGGGGACAAGGAGGACACTAATGATCGAAATTGTTTTCTACCAACCCCTCCTCCCCCGGGGGGGGGGAGGTAAGCATGGCTTTGTGTGGCTGCTGGGACTCGAGACCTAATATTTATAATTCCAAGTATCTAAGAGTTCCATGAGGGGGAAAAAATCCTTGATATTTTGATAAATTATATGTACAATTTCTCTCTTTTTTCTTTTTTCATTATAAAGAGGGAACTCTGAGGCTGGTTACTTTTTGAGGAAATAGTTATATTTAGTTTTCAAGACTCGAAGTCCAGAATTGGAAAGCCTTATTGATTTGGCATTTCACAGTGGCATTGTGGGCACATGCAGGACAGCAGGCTCACATCCCTAGGCAGGGAGGCTGGGAAAGATCAGGTCCATTTATAGAGACTATCTCTAGAGAATTAACTAGGTCCTGTGAGAACTGTCCTAACTCCCCCCCACCACCACCACCCTGAGACTCTGACTCAATGCCATAAACATCTCCCAGCAGGTGCACTTACAATGTCACCACACCGAGCCCTTAGTCGCCAGCACACGAACCCTTAGATGACACACTCCGCCCATCCCAGTGTCTGAACACTTGGACTGCACCCACCTCGTGTGGCTCACAAAGGCAAATGAGGATTTCCTGAGGTGATCGTATTTCCAGCTCTTCTGTGGAAAAGAAACTCGAAAGTGGAGTAAAGGGGTATGAAGAGGTGCATGCCAAACAGATGCTTGTGTTTAAAGAAAAGAAGAGTTATCTTGGGCTGGAGAAAGGGATGCGAAGCCAACCCTTAGCTACTGTGGAAAAGGACCCAGGTTCCATTCCTAGTACACACACGGCAGGCAACTCACAATCATCTCTAAGTCCAGTTCCTGGGGAACCAGCATGCTCTTCCGGCTTCTACAGGTACCAGACATGCATGTCTATGGAAGCAAAATACTCACACACATAGAATAAAATATATCTGAAAAGAAGAGCCATCTTAGAAAGTTGAAGCTGACCTCAGCCATGGCCCAGGATCATCATGGGTGAAGTTCAACATATTTTTTTATGTAGGAGTAAGACACAAAGCTCCATGAAAATACTTTAGAGCTTACTTGATTTAGGGGTAAGCTTTTTTCTCTGGGGAGGAAGCAAGCCGGCTCTTTCCTTCCACTTGTCTGGGAGGCAGGATCCATCTTGTGCCTGCTACTGCAGTGTGTACTCCAGGCTAGCTGGCCTGCGAGCTCGAAGGTGATACTCCTGTCTCCATCCCCTCTCTCCCTAGGAATGCTGGGATTATACACTGTACCACCTCACCTGCTATTTATTTATTTAAAGACATGGGTTTTGAGGATCTATCTCAGGTCATCAATAAGGCAGGTATAGCTAATGCTTTTACAGGCTGACCCATCTCACTGGCCCCAAGAACAGACCTTATGAGAACTGCCGAAGTGAAGAGTCAGAGAGCTCTCCAAATGGTCAGTCTAATTGAATTACCCGATCATTTCAAAGTGACGTTCAAACTGTTTACAAGACCATAAGTTTTTTTTTAAAAAAACCTCATTTTTTTATTTTCTATTTATGGGTGTAATCAGCATAATAACCAGGCTAGCTTAATATGAAACAGCAAATTTTAATGAAGGGATAGCTTGCAACACCAGGGATCCAGTGATGAGCTCACGCTTGCCAGATTTATATGTAAACATTAGCCGGAGGCAAACACGCCCCCTAAGGGGGCTGAGCTATCCCTACATATGGGTGTCTTTTCTGCACATATATCTGAAGAATAAGCGTGTGCAGGGCCTGTGGAGGCCAGAAGAGGACAGTGAGCTCTCTGGAACAGGAGTTACAGAGAGTCATGAATGTCATGTGAGTGCTGGGACTCAAACCTGAGTCCTCTGGATGAGTAATCAGTGCTCTTAACTGCTGAGCCATCTCTCAAGTCCGGTCCCAGGGACTTTTACAAACACGTGCAATCAGCTATTACAAGATCAGCACACTATACAAACTATGAGTATAGGAGAGAAAAGAAAGATGTGGAACCAATCATGACTTGAGGACAGTTTTCAATATTTGTATATATGATGAACTGGTACAGGAATTAGGAGATTGTAAAAGAACCTTTTCACAATTGGGGCCTTAGGACTACAAAGCAAGGCTTGTTGGAAAAATAAAGCAAGAAGAAACTTGAAGGCTGACTGGAAAATATCTGTAACTCTTATATTTTTGGTTTTGAGCCTAGCCTTTAATGGCTGAACCATTCCGAATACCTCAAGACCCAGAGATACCACTCTTGAGCAATACCAAAAGGATTTAATACTCATACCACAAGGACTTTTACTCAGCAATGCCCATATCAGCATTATTCATAATAGCCAGAACCTGGAAACAACTTAGATGCCCTTCAACCAAAGAATGGATAAAAAAAAAAGTGGTATATTTGCACAATGGAGTACTACTCAGAGGTAAAAAACAATAACACATTAAAATTTCAGTTGGATCTAGGGGGAAAAAACAGCCTGAGTGAGGTAACCCAGACCCAGAAAGACAAACAGTATATATTCACTCATAAGTGGATATTAGACATAAAGCAAAGGATAACTAAGCTTAAGTCCACAACCCCAGAGAAGCCAATAAACAAGGAGGACCCTAAGAGAGACATACATGGATCCCCCTGAGAAGGGGAAATAGACAAGATCTCCTGAGTAAATTGGAAGGGGCAGGGGAGGGTACAAGAGGAGTGGGGAAGGGAGAAGTGAAGGAGGGAAGGGAGAAGGAGAACCTGAAGGATCGGGAAGGCTGAGTGGGGGGAAGGTCAGAAAGGGAGAGCAAGGAAAGAGATATCTTGATAGAGGGAGTCATTATGGGGTCAGTGAGAACCCTGGCACTAGGGAAGATCCCAGGAATCCATAAGGATGACCCAGCTAAGAATCCAAGCAATAGTGGAGAGGGTGCCTTAACTGCTCTTCCCCTGTAATCAGATTGATGACTACCTTAAATGTCATCATAGAGCCTTCATCCAGTAACTGATGATGCAGAGATCCACAGCTAAGCACTGGACTGAGCTCCTGGAGTCCAGTCATAGAGAGGGAGGAGTGATAATATGAGCAAAGTGATCAAAAAAAGTGTTGGTGATACCCACAGAAACAGCTGGCCGGAGCAAGTGGGAGCTCACTGACTCTGGACTGACAGCTGAGGAACCTGCATAAAGCTGAACTAGGCCCTCTGAATGTGGGCAATTGTGTGGCTTGGGCAGTAGGACCATTGGCAATGGAACCAGTAAATATCCCTAGTGCATGAATGCATGAATTGGCTTTTTGGAGACCATTCCCTATGGAGGGATACCTTGCTCGCCTAGATGCAGGGGAGAGAGGCTTCGTCCTGCCTCAAGTGATATGACAGACTTTGTTGACTTCTTATGGGAGGACTCACCCTCTCTGAGGAGTGGATGGGGGTGGTGTAGGGAGAAGGTAGGGAGGGAGCAGGAGGAGGGGGAGAGGGAACTTGGATTGGTATGTAAAATAAAAAAGATTTTTTTAAAAAAATAAAATAAATATCTGTAAATCTTAAAGTTGCTATATTTCAACTTGNGGCTTCGTCCTGCCTCAAGTGATATGACAGACTTTGTTGACTTCTTATGGGAGGACTCACCCTCTCTGAGGAGTGGATGGGGGTGGTATAGGGAGAAGGTAGGGAGGGAGCAGGAGGAGGGGGAGAGGGAACTTGGACTGGTATGTAAAATAAAAAAGATTTTTTAAAAAAATAAAATAAATATCTGTAAATCTTAAAGTTACTATATTTCAACTTGAAGTGATCAGAACTGATGGAATTATAGCTTCAGTAATGCATGGGGGTTTGGGTAGAGTCATGGTTTATAGAATTGTTACAATGTCACTCTCTTTGTTGTTGTTGTGTTTTGTTTTGTTTGTCTTTTTATTCCCCAGAGCTGAAAACTGAGTCTAGGGCCTTGTGATTGCTAAGCAATCACTAGAACATTCAGCTAAATCCCCAACCTTGCTTTTTTTCTGAAACAGGATCTAGAATTGTGACCAGGTCACTAGGCTTATTGTTTGTTTTGTTTTATTGAGACAGAGTTTCTCTGTGTAGCCTTGACTGTCCTGGAACTCACTATGTAGACCAGGCTAGCCTCGAACTCACAGCGATCCATCTGCCTCTGCCTGCTGAGTGCTGGGATTAAAGGCGAGTGCCACCAGGAGCCTCATTGTTTCCTCCAAATTCTCTGCAATTAACTTTATTGTGCTTGATTTCCTCTTTCTGAAGGACACATAATTTTTTCATGGTTATTTATTGTCCGAGCAGGTCCTCTCTCTGGTACCTCCCCTCGGAAGGGGTGACTCAGAATGCAATCCCACAGCCATACAGGAAAACTCAGTAGCAGAGAAAATAATAGTGTCATTACCCTTTTTAACACTGGTGATAAATTTACTCTAATCAGTTATTTACCAGGGTAACGATTGACTTAACAGTGAAAATCCACCCACGCAATGAGCTGGTAGCTGGTGTCACTCATTTGTAGAAAGTGGCATGGAAACCTTGGCTGAGGGTCTCTTCTTCCCCCACCCTTCTTTAAGTTCAGGGTGCGCTGCTCTGAAACAAAGCCTAGCTGCTCCAGGGCCCCCTCACCCACAGATGAGATCAGCATCCCCGCGCTTCATTTAAGTCATCACAGAACAGAGACCTCCCCCCACCTCATTTTCTGGAGAAATAGCATGAGAGCTTCGTGGTAGATACTCAAGCCAAGACTGGAAGGTGCTTTGCCTCATGGGAAAACATTTTATCCAGATATTTATCCAGATATGCTAGGAGGGGAGATAGGTCAGAGTAGGTGTTTCAGAGAAGCAAAACAGGGCAGGAGAAAAACACCAAGCTCTCACAATTTAAGAAAAAGACGCTGTTAATTTAGAGGTCCCCAGGTCACCTTTGGCCAGCCATGAAATGCGTTTTATGTTTTCATTTGTTAATTGAACACTAAATGAAAATGGCGCTAATTAATATTCTTACTGCCTATTAATTAGGAAATCATATCGTGGCTACGCTACCTGGGAGGATGAGCTCTGAGGCATGACCGAGCTGGGGTGCCGCTGGGCATTGGTTGAGGTCTCCCACCTGCCAGGGCAAATACGCTCATCACTTTGCCTTGTTATTAGAAGGACTTTTAGTAAATTTACAGTTCTGGTTGTTTAGCTGAGTTCAGTGGACCATAGTCACACATAAGGGGACAGGAGGAGGGACTTGATTAGACCCTTTATCCTATTGCCAGCAGGCTGAAACAGTATTCTATTTCAGACTCATAGAGACGGTCCCTCCCTTCCCGAAGGGTCCTTGCCTGTAGCATGTGGAGTTTTTTAGGTCTGTACCGTCATCCAGTTGCCAAAACATCTGGTTCAGATGTTTTCGGGGAAATATTTGTAGTTATTTTTCCATCCGGATTTAATTACTGCCACTGAACATTAATGGGTGCCCTGCTGGCCTAATAGATTTTATCTGCATGCCCTCATATCTACGAGGTGTAACTGACAGGCGAGGGCTCTGCCGCCACGACCTCCATAAAACAGACGCAGCCCGAAGATCCAAGGATGGATGGAATTCAGAAGATGAGCCGAAAGCAGATTTGTGGGACCAGGATTTCGGTTGGCAGAGACCAGGTTTGAAGTTTAAATAACAGATTGCGCATCGGGAAGTCACAAGCTAACTGCATTTGTGAATGCCCTAAATAAAACATATTAACATAAGCCATGGGTATGTTCGTTTCAGCGTCAAAGCCATTGTAACCTCTGATTTGTTTTACAGGGAGCTTTTGTGGTGTTTTCTGGTCTTTCAAACAGCAGGTTAGGTTGCAAGGAAATGAAGAAGCCGGGGTTACGGCTTATTGCCATCTGTATACCAGGTTCTTCACTAGCTAGGTAAAATACAAACTGAGGTCTAACCATCCTAGTAACAGGCAACAAGTATTAGGATGGTCTGCTGTGGACAAGGTCATTCATGTCCAGCAAGATAATGTGCCAAGCTCACACACTGAATAAGAGGAGTAAAAATCTCAGCAGTATAATCTCTTAGAAAAGGTTTGAACAATGTCAACACCAGTTGACATGCCAACAGGATGGTGGACATCTCACAAGTCCTCACCCTTGGAGGAGGAGCTATGACCATTGGTGACTGATAGGAGAGTCCCCTGCCTAGCTATGAAGTCTTCTAAGCACATGTACACAACAGCAACACAAAATAGACTTAATAGGTTATAACATTGGTAATTATAGAACATGGGAAAAGAAGGAAAAGAAGCAGAATTAGATTTTTGACCACAGTATATATTACTTTGTTTCCTCTTTTGAAATACTATGCTAATAATCTGAATGGGTAAGATGGAGCATTTGTTAAGCACTGACTTCCAGTCAAGATGCTTGTTGCTAGAGACACTAAAGGAGGATAAAAATGAGTTCACCAGTCTTTCAACCAGCTTGGCAGTGTACCATAAGGAAGGGCTTACCCTTTTTCATTGTCTCTAGAAATATTAACAAAGTGAATGGAACAGAGCTTTATAAAATCTAATAATAATAATAGCAATGATTTCTTAACACTCAGTATTTGATAGCCAGGCAGTGTGTCACAGCGGCTCAGTTCCTCTATTGTGGAGCCCAGAGCTCTTGTCTCTGAGTCTTGGTCACACTATCAGGAAAGCCTTGCAGTTACTGTCTATAGGACGAGGTAAGGTAACACTATTTCCCCAGCATTAGATTTTGTTATTCACTTATCGTGGGATAACGTTTCTGTGTTTGAGTGTTCATGCATATGAAGGGCAGACATGGATAGAGATTATCATCCTAAATCCCTCTCCACCTTATGTCCTTGGAGACACATCTCTCACTGAGCCTGGGGCTTCTGACTTGACTGATTGACTAGGAACTCCAGATCCCCAGCTCTGGGCTTATAGGCACATGTTACACCTGGCTTTTTGCACATGTTATATGTTGTGGATTAGAACTCAGGTCCTCACACATACATGACAAGTACTTTACCAACCGAGCCATCTCCCTAACCCTCCCTGAGTTGTTTTAATCTTGACCACATTCTGCTCCCAAGGTAGCTTGATCCTGCTGCTACTTATGATCGGAAATAACAAGATGCAGGCCATGTTTGGTTAGAGCTGGGGCATGTTTAACACACTGACAAGTTGTCATTTGACTATATTACCAACAGAACAGCAGCGGAGAGAATGCTAATTTTTGGAGAAGAGCTGTACCTTGCAAGAAAAATCTTTTGAGTTCATGTACCAACATAAAAGGTGATGAACAACAAAAACACTTCATGGTTATGTCTCTAGAGTGTTCCCACAGAGCTGAAGAAAAATATCACACGATGAAAAGAGTACACGCATTGGTATGTAAGGGGTTAGAGTTTAAAGCCCAGGTCTCACAATAATTAGGCACCGAAGCCCGAGGAAGCTGCATTCTCTGAGGTTTGTTTTATTCACTGGATGAGGGTTTGATTATAAAGCCTGCCCCGGGTTGTTGAGAAGATTAAACAAAATAACTCAAAGTGGTTGCTCCATTTCCCAGTGTGCACTAGACATGGTTATTCCAGCACATTCTTTCTCACACAGTAGCCCTGTGCATGGGTGGTGGCCAGAGATAAGGAAGAATAAAGTTTGGGACTCCATTTGAATGGCTTCACTTTGTTTTGCCAGCAAAGATTGATGAGGTCAATAGCATGCATGGAATGATGGTTTATGGAAGGGCTTAATGGGGGCTGCTCTTAGCCAGTACTCCTGTGCTAGGCAGGGAGTTTATCTGTGTTTAATTAACAGATTTTATTACTTAGAGGTATCACAGAGTTTTGAAAAATTGACCAAAAAGTTCATTAAGAATGGATTCATTGCAACTAAGCATGACAGGGCAAGCCTAGCACTAAGAGGCGGAGATGAGAGGCCTATGAATTCAGGGTCCACTAGTTGCAGTGATTTCAAGTACAGCCTGGGCTATACATTCCTTCTCTCTCTCTCTCTCTCTCTCTCTCTCTCTCTCTCTCTCTCTCTCTCTCTCTTTCTCTCTCTCTCTCTCTGTCTCTCTCTCTTTCTCTCATCACACACACACATGACTCACATGAAAAATAAACTTGACAGTTTAATTTCTTTGTTCAATGAGTAATATTTAGGTGTTATTTCAAATTATCTAATTGCTTACTGAAAGACGTGGTGACTCTTTCCAAGTCTTCTCCATGAAGCCCAACATTGCTATGAGCGATGTTCGCACATATGTATTGCACACACATATGCTTTTTCACTTAAGAGTGCAATAAGCGTCCTAAGAAACAACTACATTGTTGGTCTGGGGGTGCAGCTCAGTTGGCAGATGGTCTCTCTAGCATGCACAAAGACCTGGTTTGGATCCTAAGCGCTGCATAAACCAGGCATTGTGGTGCACACCTGCAAGCCCAGGGAAGGGGTAGGGGCAGAAGAATCAGAAGTTCAAGGGCATCTTCAACTCTATAGCTAGCCTGAGACTATCCTGAGGGCACAATGAGACCTTGTCTCAACTAAACCAAAGAATGTTTTTCCTTCCTTCATAGTTGTCTTATGTTGCAATGTCACCGGTAATAATAAAGTTCTCAGGAAGATCTACATCCTTCTCAACAGTGTGTGATCAGTGTTTGGTTTCTTAGTTCTTCTAACAGATAGAAGATTTTATTGGACTGTTTGGAGTTTCCAAGACATACCATGTGGATTATCTCTTTGGACTTATCTTCTACTTGAATATCTTCTCTGGTGGTATTTTGATGCTTTCAATTTGATAGGACTTCATATTGTCCAGTTTTAGCTCCGTGTGGATCTTCAGTGTCTGCTCCTTACTAAGTGTGTATTCATCGTCTCACAATTCATAGCTTTTCTTTATATTCATTTACTAGTGTGTCATCCTAAGCTTGGAGCTTCAGTCAGACCCAACTTGTCCATTTTGCTTCCTGTGGTTGTCCTAGCTGCTTTTCTGTTATTGTGACAAAACACCATGATGAAGGCAACTTATAAAAGGAAGCATTTAATTTGGAGCTCATGATTTTAGAGGTCGGAGGATTGGAGTTTATAATGAGCAAAGGGATGGTGGCAAAAGCTGAGAGTTTACGTCTTGATCTACATGATGGAGGCAGAGAGAGAGCGCAATGCTGGGAAAGGCTTGAGTCTTTTAGGATTTCAAAGCCCTACCATACCCCAGTCACACACCTTCTCCAGCAAGGCCACCCCCTAATCCTTCCCAAACACTTCCACAAACTGGGGACCAAGTATTAAAATATATGAGACTATGGGGACATTCTTATTCAAACCACCACAATGGTGTCTGACGTTGGAACTGTAAAACACAAAGTCACTGTATAGTTCAAGGCTACTCAGATTGTCTCTTATTCTGTCTTTAAAAAGTCTTATAGTTTCGGTTTTACGGGTTAAAATGGCTAAATCCATTACCCCTTACCAATTTTAGCTAAGTTTTGTGTGCGTGTGTGTGTGTGTGTGTGTGTGTGTGTGGTACTGGGAAGCCCAGAGCTTCACACATGCTAGGGAAGTGATATACCACTGAGTTACACTCCAGGCCTCTATGGCTTTTCTTGTTTTTTTTTTTTCTTTGATTTAACAATTAAAATTATAGTGTAATTTTACTGTTGAAAAGTTTTAAGAATCACAGAGAGCAGGAAAAGTATAGGTATTCCAAAAACGGGTGTGTTTTTGGAATTCCAGGCTTTACGTTTTTTATTTTTCCTCCTTGTCTGTGAAGCTATATTTCTAATGTAAGTCGACATCTTTTGACTGTGTCCACAATGATTTTGGAAGAGCAGACTGCAAATGTTTGACTTGCTGTATACTACAAATCCCCTCCGATGGTCAGTGAAGAAAGGGTGCTTCAGCTCCAGCTCGGGTCTTCCGAATTCAGCAGTATCGCCATGCAGTAGCGTCTGTAATTACCAGTGCGATCAGGAAATCATCCAGGATCTCTTCGTTTCTGTGAGTTATCCAGGCAGTCAGATACACAGAATGACTGCTGAGTGGTTTTGAAGGGGAAGAACCTTGATGTAATTCTCGTCTCATCTTCCACGGCTCCGGCTCGCAGCAGTGGTTCCCTCGTGTCTAAGAGCTTGCAGCATCAAGGTCAATAGGGACTTTGGAAGCACAGCGCTGATTATGTGGTTCAGAGGAGGCAGTGGTAAATTTTCAGGATTCAGCAAAAGTCAGAATTACTAGTTTTGCTTATTTATTAACCTACAGTGAGCTTTCTGCACAGTGCGATGTGTATTTGAGTGCACTTAACATGTAGCAGGGTCTATGGAGGAGGTCAGTTAAAATGGAGATTCTGTTTCTGTAACTATGAGATGGTGGCGAAGGTTCTATGTTCTTGTGTAGCAATTTCTTCACTTTATTTATTTTTACTTTAAAACTTTTTCTTTTTCCTCTTTTTCTTTTCTTTCTTTCTTTCTTTCTTTCTTTCTTTCTTTCTTTCTTTCTTTCTTTCTTTCTTTCTTTCTATAAGGTCATATATATTCCAGGCATGCCTTGAGATCTCTGCATAGTAAGGGGAGACCTTGAACTCCTGATCCTCTTATTTCAACCTCTCCAGCCCTTGGCCTATATGCATGTACTATCATACCTGACTGATTTTGACTCAGAAGTGAACACTTAAGTTAAGGAGAATGTTTTAACAATACATACACATATATATTGAATCATTAAATGTAATCTTTATTTTTTTTCACCAAAAAAGGGACCCACGAAGGAAAAGGTGTCTGTGGCCCACAGAAGCCATATTGATTTTTCTTTCTAAATAGCAGTCATGGGAAAACAGTGCTGCTCCAGGGATCACACTTCAGATAGCAAGGTTTCATCAGAGTCTCTCTGATAGGGAATGAGGAGGACCACCTTAGATCATGTAGAATTTATGGGATTCTCTATGTGTTGAGTGATGTTTTACACGTGAACCTTTCAGTGGATAAGAGGATCCTATTGGATGTCCTGACACCTTATCATGAAGATTGGTATATTTTCGCTCTGGATGAACCCCCTCCACAATCATTTGGCCCACAGCGTGTAGGCAATCAACTAACTCTTTTGACTGGTATTGTTGGATTTGGTCAGTTTCCGTTCACGTGGGTATTATATATCATGGGAGCCATGTTCAAAGCAGCCTTTGAAACACCTGCTGTTTTCTCGGGGTTTCTTCCTTCTCTAGACTAAACGTGTGCTCCTCTTCCATTCCCTGTCGATTCTACCATGACTTAAGTTAATATTTGTCTAGAATTTTCTCTAAATGTCTCATGGTTCCTGCCTTCAAGCTACATTCCTAACTTTCTTCTGCTTGAGCCTACAAACTTCCAAGTTAAGGGGGAAAGAGCCCACGTCACAACAGTACAGAAACACCTCCTGGAAGAGCAATCAAGCAAGCCAACCGAGAAATCTCAGCTGAAGGCAAAGTCTTAGCTGGATCAATTTTCTGTTCTCTACGACAGTGGCTCTGAAGTGTAGCCCCCAGGTCAGCAGTGATGCGTGGGAAACTGATGGAAAACACAACTCTGGGATCCACCCCAGATCTCCTGACTTGGAGTCTACGAGTGCCACGGCAGCTGGGTTTAACGGGGGCATCTACGGAGGGTGCGAGTTTGAAAGCCACTGTTCTAATCTGTTGGTTCTTAACCCAATTGTAGTCATAAACACAATCACCTGGAGTACATTAAAAACTGTAGATGCCTGGGGTCCCTCCAGACAGCCTGATGCCATTAATCCATACTGGGGCCTGAGCTTGAGTGCTTCGAAGGAACCTTCCAGATGATTCTGCTGTGTAGCGTGCCCTGGTGAGACCCACTAATTCACATGTGTCAAACATGTATGTGTCAGTGACTTCATGCAAATGTGTAAGCAAGTCCCAAGTCTTTTCTGACATAAACTGATGCCATCACGTAGGTTACTTTCGAACATGCAGATGATTCTAATAAGTAAACAAATGCTATACATTTAGTCCATGAGTTACGTTCTAGGCAGTGGTTAGCCAACTGTGGGCCACAGACCAAGTCGCGCCCACAGATACTTTTCATGAAGCCTGCAAGCTAACGGCTTTTCACAATTTCCAAGTTTTTTTTTTTTTTTTGAGCTAAACTAAGACTATGCAGCAGAGACTGTATGTGACCCACAAAGTCTAAATATTTGTGATTTGATCCTTTGCAGAAAACTCTGCTGACCTTGCTGGAGATGCAGCAGGAACGTTTGTTGGGGGAACAGCTTGCAAATGTGTTTCAAAGCAAGACTAGCACCGGGAACAGCTACGGCACAAAAAAAAAAAAAAAGATCTGGGCCTTGGATGATTCAAACCAGGCAGAAAATGTCACAGAAAGCGGAAAGTCAGAAGGGCTTTGGAAATTATATGAGCGTTCCAGCAGGAAACTTCAGATAAGAAATGGCATTTCCTGTAAGACCTTGGGCAAGGTCATGTTGAGTTAGGAAGCTCAACCTGAACTATTTCTAGGTAGGGAGAGCCCAGGGTGGCTAACATTATTGCCTTCCTGGCATGCCAGAAAGTTCTGCCAATGGGATCCCCTTCACTTGGGCCGGGCTCTATCCTCTACGGAAACATAGTTCTAGACCTTGGCAGCCAGGGTTCCACGTTGGTTTTGAAGAGGTGTCAGGACTGTTCATTTGTTTTCAAGTAGGTGATGTAGGAAATCCATCCCAAAGTCTGTTTCATGGCAGAGGATCAAAGACCTCCTCAGGGAGGTCTTTTTTCAGGTCAACTTTTGTCCCACCGACCAGTGCCCTTTCCTCCTTTCCATGTTGTTTCTAGTGTGGTCATGCATTGAACAACAACTTGAAATGACTTGTGTGTATTATTATTGCCTGTTATCCCTTGTTGGAATATAAGCCTGTGTGGACTGCAACTTAACGCCGACTCGGAGCTGGTCTTGGTATACTATTGCCATTACAAAAGCTGTTTCAAGACTGATGCTTGAGAGTGGCCACGTCTAAAAAGTTCAGCAAAGATGAACAACTGGATTCTAAGTTGAATATATTTGGAAATTGAGTGACCTTCAGAGAGGCACAATCCTACCAGTTTATACCAGTTTATAGCATGATAGAGGGGTGTGTGTGTTCTCCAGGCAGGGTTCCGTGATGTGTATACCTGACTGTATCAGACTTAGGTATTGTAGGGCAGAACTGTAGATGGAGGTTGGGAAGGAAAGGGACCCAGCGAACCCCCCATCAAAGCCTGAAGCTTAATGTTTACAGAACCTTCTATGATATTCTTCCCTCTGACATCCCTGCGGCTCCAAGTTGATTGTGCATAATATAATCACCGAGATTTGCTACCATCACAGTTCCAAGAATATTTTTACATTGCTTAAAAGGAGATAGAATCAAATAGCCTCCTAAAAATAAGCTAGGCCTTCCTAAGAGCAGCCTGGTTTAGAGAGTCAACCTTGAGCTGAGGGAGAGAGGAAAACACAAACACAATAAGCCACGGTAGTCTGGGAGCCACGGCCTCTCTCTTGAGTGCGTCTGAGAACTTTCTGGTTTCAGTTCATCTAGAGAAAGCCACTCGCCCCACACAATCCTACAGTCACTCAGCTAAACACCATCGTTCTCACTTGATTTGTTCCACCATTCTTATTTTTGAAATTTGAGGTTCTTAGGGGAAATTCCGTCCAGTTGAACATCTACCTTGTTGCCCAACAAAGATGGGCAGTTATGGTAACATCCAAAGTATGTTTGATTGGAAACTCTTAAGCCCCATGTGAAGCTCAGTGGATCTAGTTTATTCATGATAGCTGAGAAGGGGCAACCAGACCCCAGTGCAGGTCAAGACATCCCAGCGTCTTAATTTTCAACTATCTCCCAACCCTGACTGGGGGTGAAGGGCCTTCTATTCCCTCTCCTCTTTCCCCTTCCTCTCCTTCTTCTCCTCCCTTTCCTCTCCACATTCCCTTCCCCCTTTTCACTCCCTTTTCCTTTATTCTATATTCCTCTCTTTTTTCCTTCCTTCCTCCAAGTAAAATCAGGCTTATTATATAAACTGTTGGGGGCAGTGAGCTTGGCAGTAAGGAGAACATCAACTCTAGGCTCTATTTCTTTTTTTGTTAATACACCAGCATTATTTCCAGTTTCTACTATTCCCCCACCCCTTGCCTCCTATAGATCTACAGACTTATGATTGAATACAGGGGAAAAAACAAAACAAAAAACCACCAGAGACTATAGAATCCTTAGCAGTGGGACACATGGATGGTACAGCGCGGTATGTGGGAAGCGATATATTTTCAGTGGGTGATCTCGAATTACTAGAGTTCTCAGAGTCCTTCTGAAATGTTGAATCCTTCACTGAACTGAAAGTTGAGCTTAGTCAATGCCCCCATTATGACAAATGCTAGCAAGAACCCACTCCCACAAATAGTCTTATCAGGATGCAACACTGGGCAGTTTTTCTTTGCTTAAAGGGAAGCAGAGACACGTGAGTCACTCCACAGGCCCCTTCTTCTTCCCCTGCTTCAGGGAGTTAATGTGTTACAGAAGCTGGAGGGATGGATTGATTTGCTTAGGTGTTACTTCTGCTTTCATGTGTGATAGACAGATGCAGCTGACGTTGGGGAAGACAGGGCAACCTCATCTGTCTCCCAGGGAGCCTTGGAACTCATTTCACAACTCATCCATTAGAAAACCAAGCTCTTTTCCAAATATGCCAACGGGAGTATTCCAGGGCCGCGGAGAGCATCCCTAGAGGCAGATAAAACGCAACCTCTGAACCTCAAAGGAAACTTTTGTGCTTGTCAGGGGCAAATTTACTACAGTTGGCAAAGCACAGAAGCCGTGGGCATTGGAAGGAGGGAGGTTATGGGAATGTTGTCTTTTTGTTGGTGGCGACAGACTCGTTTTCTTCTTCTTTCCCTTTTGAAGTGGTACTAAAAGCAAGTCTGTAGTGTGTCCACATCCTGAACTAACATCCAGAATATTCCAAAAAGCACTGTCACAGTTTCATGTCCCAGGTAGGGGCCCCCCAGAGTGAAAAAGAACTACCTCGGTACCTCAGTAAATGGTCCGAGCTTAAGCCCAAATTCATGGTTGGCAGCCCATGCTGATCCCCTGAAAGATGGGGAAAACTTTATAATCCAGACCACATCTCTAGAACGGCTTCAGGCCTCAGTGTGGACACAGCACACCTCTTGGTTGAGGCGATCAGAAGTATTCAATTAGCCAAACCCTGAGATTATAATCCAGACTTGTATGGCCACAAAAATATACAACCTGAGCCAGCTGTCCCTTAGGGGTAACAGGCTGATTGGAAAACTCCTGCGTGCTGTTATTCAAAGAACAGCTAGGCAAAGAGAGGCCCAGCTATTTGCGAGACTCGACAAGGATTGCCTACTGGGGAAAACAAACCTAGCTCTTGAGAACCTGCAATGTCCAAAGACTGTTTATCTGAGAAACTAACTCGACAATATCACTTCATCTACACCTTGAACAGCAAATTTCTGTATCATCTATGTGTCTCTGAAGAGTACCCCTGCAACCTTCACGAAGCCCTGATTTTATATGGACCTCACCTCTTCCAATAGCCTTTGCCCCAACATTAAAAGCCTGCTCACATTTTATATCTCAAAATCCATGCTACCGCCACCACAGTAAGTATTTATGATAAACAGGATATATTTGTATAATTACAAGTAAAAAGACCAAAACCCATTTGCCTGTGACCTCTTTCTCACCTTGTGGAAGTCCTGAAAAGACTGAAAAATTCAGGAACGGTAATGTGTGAACTCTGCACACCAAATAAATACTGCAGGAAAAGCTTTATTCCAAGTGAAATCCAAGGGTGTCAAGCCTGGGGCCAGGGTTTTTATGACCATCAGAACAAGGCTCACAAAGTTAAAGGAAGCAGGTGCCCGCCTGGCACAACATGCTCCATGCCAACTTTTAAAGTTAAAACCTGCTTGCAGCTCACTCATTGTTGCCCTGGCGACTCATGGTTCTGAGATGACCCATGTCCAACTCAAGTTCTCATTTCCAGAGGCAAACCCAGTACCAAGAAATTCCAAGAAGTTCAGGACTTGGGGCTGGAGAGATGGCTCAGTGATTAAGATTGGGCTCCGCTCTTATAAAGTCCCCATCCCCCCCCACCCCATTTGGTTTCCAGCACCCATACCGGGAAGCACACAGCTTCCTTAAACCAGCCCCAGGGAGTCTGACACTTCTAGCTTCCAAGATCACCAAAACTCAGGTTAATACACCTCTTCCCACAATACCTAATTAAACACAATAAAATAAATCTTTTTTTAAAAGTTCAGTAATGAAGATGTAGACAAAACTCGCCTAGCCAAAGGTCCATGAAAGAGAGGAAACTGAATATTTGCAGAGTTGAGAGAAGCAGGTCCATCAAGTATCTATGAAAATGAGTCTCCCCGAAAGACTGGTGTTTCATAGTCCGAGCCAGAGATGTCACAAAACCAGGCCTTTAACTGAGAACTGAGAGTCAAAAACTCTTAGAAAACAAGGCAGTAACATCAAAGATAGCATCAGCTGAATGAGAAATGGCTCTTCCAGATGCTACACTTTTGCCTCTGTGCTTGCGTGTGTGTGTGTGTGTGTGTGTGTGTGTGTGTCTGTGTGTGAAATCTTCCAGGCCTGCAGCAACCATGATTTAGGGCAAAGAACATGTGGCTTAGAGTTTGCCTGGCTTTCGTATTTATTGCCCCATTAGAGCATTCTTCAGTAGTGCTTGATATTCTCTCTGGTTTTCATAATCACATTCCATGCAAGGGATTGTCACACACACACACACACACACACACACACACACACACACACACACACGAGTCTCGGAAATGTCAAGTAATATCTCCAAAATCATGTCATTCAAACATGTATTTGAGTCGATCAGTAATCAATGGAGCCTTAAATTGGGAAAGGGGGGAAGGGAATTATAAAACATGCTGAGCTATGAAGAGGCAGCCATGTCCAAGCAATACGAAGGCAATAGATGGGCCAAGGAAATGGCAAAGTGCCTGCAGTACAAGTAGGAGTCTCTAACTTCAGTTCCCATCCCAACAAGAGTCAGGCATGATAACGCATGCTTGTGACCATAAATGATAGGGAAGTAGAGCCAGGGGTATCTCTGGGAGCTCACTGCCTGACAAAGATAGTCAGATCTTCAAACTTCCATCCCAGTGAGAGTCCCTGCCTCAACAAACAAACAAACAACAAAGTAGTAGGCTGACCAGATGGGTGAGTGGGGAAAGGCACTTGCTGCCAAGCCTAAAGACTTGAGTTCGATCCCTGAAGAGGGAACTGATTTCCAAAAGTTATCCTCTGAATTCCACATGTACGTCATTGCTGCCTGTGCATCATAGCCCTACCCATGAGTGCGCACATGTGCGCACACACACAGTGCACAGCGTAATACTTATCTCAGGGGCTCACTCTTCTTCTTAAGCCTATGTTACTGCGTTAGAGTTACGATTCCATCCCATGTCAGAGGGACAGACTTCATCTTCAGAGAAGACAAACACTCCCTGTGGGCTCTGACTGACTGGGGAGTAATGTGAAAAACCTAGACTTGCAACACCCAGGACATGGTCTTCCATAGTCTTCAGCTTTTGTCCCAGCTGCACAATTGAAATTGAGTGGGAGTTTGCATTTATATCTTAATATTTTTAATGTGAGTTTAATTTTTTAAAAAAGTATATGAATATGTTGTATTTGTGAGTCCATTATAATCCTATTGTCTTGCATTAGTGTTTCCCTAAACTTGTATTAATCCCTGTTTCCTTTGAAGATCTCATATTACTGTTGATCTTACATCAATCTTTCTCTTCTCTATGCTTAGAAACTTTTAATTTACTATATGCATGCATATGTGGTATTTTATGCATATACATGTATCTATATATCTATATTTTATGTGTATGTATCAATATTTCACAAACATTCAGTAGCAAGAAATGGCAGCTTCATTTATTTAGTTGGGTGAGGGCATTGATTGTTTTAGACAACTTGTTACGTTCTAGAAACCCTGACCAACTCTTTATATTTACAGCTTTCTTAATTATCTCAACAACAAGACAAGGATGTAATTATTGCCATATAAGTAAAAAGCTTGTGGCTCATAAAGCCTACAGCCTTGCCCAGACTGGGACAGTAAGTGGGTAGGTGATGTTGGGATTTATTCCTAGGTCTGTTGAAATACAAGGCCATGTTCTCCTCTATGAGTCCACAAAGGTACACGACGTTTTGAGACATGGATGAATAATCACAATGCCTAGATAAAATAGCATAATCTCTGTGCCCTTCAACTTCTTCATCTATAACACAGAGATGATAATAGCATCATTATCCTCAGGGAACCGATGGGAGTATAAAAATGACAGAAAGCGGTGTGTCACATGCTTGCTTGGTCTTCAATCCATAGCAAGCACTCAATAAATTAGAGCAATTATTAATTCACTCAACAATGCATATTTCAAGCAATGCCTCCACAGGACAATGAATGAGTCCCATCTGAAGGCCCTGCCAACTTCCACCCCAGGGTTTTGAATCACAGCTTTGCTTGATGAGCTTCCAATATGCTCGTCTGGTTCTTGCACACAGCAGCTGCCTTGGCCCCTGCCTCCCTATTGCTTATGCGCCCTTGTCTTGGAAGGGCCCAGCCACAATCTTTAGTGAATCTAGCTTGAAAATGCGTGGTCTTGGAATATTTTACCAACCCTCTCCACTCTCCAACTAACTGCTCTAATGAAGAGAAAAATGGTAATTGAAACGAGACTAATTAGATTGTCAATTACCTGCCTCCTCACATAGGTAATTGAAATCTCCCTAATTACAGGGTCTGTGTGTCTTGCTGCTTTGTACTGAGGGATTATTAATGGGAAGCAGCTTTAGATGAAGTAACAGGAAATCTTGAAAAATGATTTAGGAAAAATTTGTACTAGAGTGTTTTTTTTTTTTTAAAAAAAGCAAAGATGTTTTATATTCAATCCAGCAATGAAGTCATCAACTAAGAAAGGAAATCAGTCCAATATTTGCCTCGACTATAAAGTTTGGGCATATGAATGCAGGCAAGGGTTCCAGTGCTTGGCCTTGACAGTGATTTTTATCCACTCTTTATCCTTGTTTTCGTATGGGCCCCTTTGGACCCATGTATCTTTTTTCTTGGAAGGAAGGAATGGCCATCAGCAGGCCCTGGGAGGATCTCAAGATAAATATAGAAAGTGGGATTTGCAGATGAGGCGCAAAAATGTACAAGAAATTAAATATATACATCAAACAAATGACTTCCTCCGAGTGCCCACTAGGAAGACCTTTTATTGAAGTGGCTTCAAGGGTGAGCGGGGAGGGCAGTTTTGATTCTGGAAAACGAAGTTCTAATGATGAAATCCTTACAGACTAGCCACAGGAAGTTTCTAACTCTAAGCAATGTGCCTTCTCCAATATACAGCAACTTCTCAGTGGAAGAGATTCTTCAGGGAAACATCTAGACAGAGTGCGGTCACATTGATGAGCCCCTTACACTTGGAACAGTGAAGTTACATTGATGATCCTGTTATATTTGGGTGTGGATGATTCTTAGTACTTTTCCCGGTCAAACAACAGCTAGTCTCTCACTGTCTTGTAATAAGTTTCAAATTGGGAACAAAGAATATGAACGATGTTTGTTTATCTGATACAGGCAGACCTGGCCATAGGGAAAGATGCTCTGACTTGTCCAAAGTGACCCAACATGAGAGGAGCCAGGCCAGAGTCCTAGTCCTGCCCTACTTAGCTTTCATCAGCAAAGTGACCCAGAGAGCTTGGTTTGATGATGCATTATTAATTTTTTCTTTGTGTGTGAGTGCATGTGTACATGAATACACATGCATGCGTTGGTGCACATAAACAAGTATGCAAATGTGCGTGGAGGCCAGAGGTCAGTGCTAGGTGTCTTTCTCGATCACTCATTGTTTAAGATGTTTCTCATCTAATCTGGAGCTTTCTGACTTGAATAGACTAGCTGAGCACTAAGTCCCAGGGATCCTCCTGAATCTGTCTCCTAGCACTAGGTTTACAGGCATGCTTCAACACGCCCAGCTTTTTAGTGGGTTGTTGGGTATCTGAAGTTAGGTCCCTATTGCTACAGCAATCATTTTACTGACTCAAACCATCTCCTCTGTCACGATTTTTCTTTCTATATACTACCGAAATTGCAGTATAAACTGTGATTGTCTCTTTTTCAGAGATGAGACTATAAATAGGCAGATCAACACACATTTTTTGAGATTTGAACAATCTCCTTTCATTATGTGTATTCCAGGAACATTAGAAGTCATGGGTGATCCAATATTGTTCTGGTTTTACAGCCATCATGAAAGGGCCTCTATCTGCATCCTAGTGACCGGGAACAAAGAGCATGAGATGTGGATTTGGTCCTTATCTCAGAGGAACTACAGGAATTTTGCCCATTTCATGACTACGGTGAGACTTGCAGGGTGGTACTTTACCCCCAGCCTTGCTCCAGTTCCTGTACAAAGCTAAATGTCCACATTATAGGGACAGTATGGTTAAGGAGAGTAGTATTATGACTGGCCCATCTTCTAGAGAGTGTTAGGTGATGCCCTTGCAGTGGTTGTCACTGAGACAGTGTGTTCGTTGTCAATAATAATGCCAAATGGCAGCATCCACTATAAATGATAAACCCTTTATCCCCCAAGTGAAATGGGTCATGCAGTGAAATTATTTTAATAGTTTGGAATCAACATATTTTGCAATTAAATAGTATTTACTTGAAGACATCAAAGTGCGAAGCAAATTTAATTAATTTCTGGCTACAAGTTGTCTTAATAAATGCTGAAAATCTTTCATATGTAGCAGGTATCAGAGGCAGTACTGAGCCTTTTGGACTAAAAGAGCTATACCCAATTTGTGGTTATCTATGCAGTGAAAGGGGCCTCTTAGGGAGATAGTAGATTTACAGGCTGGGAGCATTGTTGAAGGTGTAAGTTTGAGGCAAAGAGAAAGAAGCATTTGTTTTTGTGTCCCCACATGGAGAACTGGTTTAGACAGATTACAGTGACAGTTACAAAGCTTTGTGTGAGGACTTCCTAGAACTACAAGTGGCTTACATAATCACATCCTAATGCATAAAGAATCTCTAGTTTTTTAATCTTTGTGATGTCTCAATCAATGAGGTGGGAAAATGGAATTAATAATTTTCCTTCCTCCATCTGTTCACATTCTCTGCATGACAAAGACCCAATTAAGCAAATTTCTATATAGTTAGGCAAAAGAAAAAAGAACTGAGAATTAAAAACTCAGATTCCTCATAGAATCCCTTGGTATTTGTGGGCTGGGGAGGGGAAAAGGGAGGAGATTGTATGTATAATGTTTTCTCAAGCTTTCTGGAAGCTGTTAAATGGCTGTGCAGTATAACTGAGAAAATCAATTTGAATGTCACCAAGAAGGAGACCCAGGGACAGAACATGTGTTTTCAGATGTTAACATTTGTCTTCTACTTTGCTATTGCTGTAGGCAAGAGTTGATTGCAATAACATAGAAAACTGGTTACATTGTGTCTTAGGTAGGGTTTCTATTACTGTGAAGAGACACCATGACCATGGCAACTTTATTTAATTGTGGCTGGCTTGCAGTGTCAGAGATTTAGTCTATTATCTTCATGGTGGTAATCATGGCAGCACAAGGAATGACATAGTGCTGGAGAGGTAACTGAGAGTTCTACTTCTTGATCCACAAACCACAGGAAGTGAACTGAGTGTCACACTGGGCATAGCTTGAGCATAGCAGACCTCAAAACCTGCCCCCATGGTGACACACTTCCTGCAATAAGGCCATACCTACTCCAACAAAGCCACACGTTCTAATAGTGCCACTCCCTTTGGGGGCCATTTTCTTTCTAACCACCACATGTTACAAAGAAATTTGTTGAAGCACCTTTTCTTTTTCCTGCCATTTCCATTTACCTCTCATTAGTATTGTCAGTCTTCAGTCTGTTTACTCCCATCCCAGGCCCTGTTCCTCTCAGGCACACGGGTAGTTCTATTATAGTTCCTGGATCCATTCATCTCTCCAATCACTGATATCTAACTTATTAACCACCCCTTGGTTCTGAGAAGACAAAGAGGAAATTAGAACTTTTCTTTTTAAAACTTCCAATCTTTTTAAGTACCTCCAGACACTTACTTTTCACTGCTAGGAGCCTATGGCAGATGGTGTGAGTTTGCTGTCCCAACAGTTCTCAATGGCTTTCTGATTTTTTCTTTCCCTCTTCCACTGTATGTATATTTTCTCCTTCCTAGATATCCAGGAGTGATCATGTGCTATTGGTCTGGCCAATGATATAGAAGAAGAGTTCAAAGGGGGCCAGAGAATTTGTCTATTCTGCAAAAAGGAATAAAAGTAGCTGGTTCTTTCCCTAATCTTTTCTATTTTTTTCCCAATCTTGAACAAAATACCTGGGCTCAAGGGAAGCCATTGTGGGATCATGAAGTAGGGATCAACAAGAAAGAAAGACAAGAGCCAAGATAATTGCAGAGATACAGGCTGTCTGAAGTAACACCATCATTAGCCACTCCCAGGCTTTCTTCTGTCTACTTTAGGTCTATAAACAAGGTGGAATCCAATGGGCTGTATCTCATAGTTTACAGGACTATGGAGTGACAGGCTTCCCATCTCCGTCTTGCTGCTCTGCATGTCACCCAGTCCTCCAGCAGATTATCAGGTCATAGCTATCTGTAGGCTACCACGAGACCTGAATCTGCCGCACCTCTTTTGGTACAATTTCTTTTATTCCATTTCTGACTATTTAAAATGGTTTTCATCAGCAAAGATGAAAAGAACACACATTAGACTTGGTTGCTATGGAGTGTAATTCAATGGCAATAAGGGAGGTAGTATATAATAACTCCCTAGCATATAAAACATACTCCAAGCATCCCGGTGTCCTTGCTTGACTTCTATCAGGGAAGCCAATGCTCCTCTTTTTAGTCAGCTGAGGCCCAGTTATGGGATTGCGTAAAGTTCAGGTTATGAGACAAAAGCATCCATTAACTTTTATGAATTTAGCCTAAAAAAACATTTTCAAAGCTGTCCCTTGTCAGTTGCAGAGCCTTTTTCTTCTCCCACACACCTTCATGTGTCTTAGAAAGATGCATGGCTTGAATTAAGAGAACTGCCTTACTCTCTGGCCAGCTGTTAGTTCCCAGCGTAAACCTGAAGAGGTCATACCAGCTTCATAGCCTCATCGGACCCTCCTGAAGACTGAGAGATGGATTCTACTAACAAAAAGCTTCAGTGTCTTCAGAGTAGAACTCACACGAGCAAAGACTATTTTTTTTTTATATGCAATTGGAAATTCTTGGATTGGTGGTTCACAAGGTCTCTTGTGGCTTCTAGATGTTGTGCTGTGTGTATCTTACCTCCTGGGTCTAGGAGTGAATGTTGCCTCTAGAATTATCAAGCAAGAACGCAAAGGAGAAGCAAAGAAAGTCTCTGTGTTGATGGAGCTGAACATAGCAATAATTTCTGCATCTCTTCTCCATTTTCTGAGATTTTATTACAGCGGAATGAGATATGCCTGATTTCATTATCTTCCATGAATAAAACTTTATTAAATACTTAAAGTATCATTATGCCTCACTGCAATCATCGCTATATACTACGAGGGAAATGCTTTGAATATAAATGACTTATAAACTGAAAAGGAAGATGCCTCCCTCTAATGCTAAGTCCAAGGGGTCCTAGTTAAAAGAACACTAGAAGTTCTTTGAGGAAGCCCTGATACCCTGTAAGTTCTACAGTCAATGAGGAAAGGAGCATAGAGTGTAATTCTCAGTAGGATAATGTCTGTTCTGTCTGATCCCCAAAGTCTAGCGCTATGCACAGTGCACACTAGGTACTTGGTGAATGTTCTAGTGTCCTTCTTTTACTGTGACAAATATTGTAACCAAAAGCAACTTAGAGGATGACAGGGGTTATTTCCTCATACAGGCTACAGTTTATCACAGAGGAAAGTCAGGGCAGGGACTCACACAGGAACCTGAAGCCGAAATCATGGAGGGACTGTGCTTGCTGGCTTACTTTCAGTATCATGCTTACCTTGCTTTCTCATAGAGCCCAGGACAACTTGCCCAGGGAATGGTGTGACCCACAGTGGACTACTGAGCCCCCCCTCTTCAATTAACAATCACGACAATACAGACAGACCCACAGGCCAATTTGATCTGCGAAATTCTTCAATTGAGACCCCCTTCTCAGGTGACTCTAGGTTGTGCCAAGCTGACATGTAAAAGAATGGGTAATTAGATGATCACCTTTATTATTCACCACCTCACGTCACAAGCAAACATCATGGATTCAGGTGACAGTAGTAGCAAGTCTAATTAGCCTTGATGTGATCAAATATCTAAGAGGGTGACTTTCTGGAGGAAGGTTTATTTTAGCTCATTGGTTTCAGAAATTTCAGTTTATAGTCACTGATGCTGGGCCCATGCTGCTGATGCTGGGCCCGTGGTGCTGATGCTGGGCCCATGGTGCTGATTCTGGGCCCATGGTGCTGATGCTGGGACCATGGTGCTGATGCTGGGCCCATGGTGCTGATGCTGGGCCCATGATGTTGATGCTGGTCTTGTGGTGCTGATGATGCTGGTCCCATGGTGCTGATGATGCTGGGCCCATGGTGCTGATGATGCTGGTCCCATGGTGCTGATGATGCTGGGCCCATGGTGGTGATGATGCTGGGCCCATGGTGGTGATGCTCGGCCCATGGTGAGGCTTGTTATCAAGGAGGCAGACACTGTGGTGGAGAAGGAGGAGGCTGTTTGCCACATGACAAAGAAGAAAAAAGAGGCATAAAGGATCTGGTGACCAGGCATAACTCTGAAAGTTGTATCCTCCATGACCTACTTCCTCTGGCCATGTTCCCTTTCCCAAAGTTTCCACTACCTCCTACAATATTGAGAGACTACACACTCTACACATAAACCTGTAGGGGGACATTCTCTATTCAACTATAGAATGGTCCAAACATAAATTTTAGCTTAATGTTTTGAGACAATTAAGGATGAATGTTTTTGCCACAGGGATCTCCTTGCCACCAGAATAAAAGAATCTCTCAAGCTTTCTTGCTGGCTAAGAAGCAGGGGATGGAGTTATTTCTTCACTTGTGATCCACTGAAGTCTTTCCCCCATGTGCTTTCAGCAATTTGGTCTCAGTGCAGGTGGACAGAAGTAAGCTTTGTTCAGCACATAAAAGAAGAAATTGAAAGATACATCACACAAAGCTGATGGCACCCTGAAATCCCAGTATATATGCATATATATACATGTATATGCATGTACATATACATATATATTTTACCAAATGCAAGTTGTGTTTTAAGTTTAAATGTTCAGTAATACCTGGCTGAGTGGATGACCTGGGCTGTAGGAAGGTATTTTTACACATGAACTTTATATGAACCTGGAGAGACACAGGAATGATGAGCAATTGGATAAGGGTTAAGAAAGTGACTTTGCCTGGGTCACTATGAAACCCCTTAGGGACACCAGAGAAGGTGCTGCCATACATTGTCTAATAAAGGCCAATAAAGGAGAGAATTTGTCTTGGCGTGGTGTCGGCACTGCTATAAATCCTCATGCAATAATAAAATAACAGGATGCTATTAATTCAGCCATTCTGGTTTTTCCTGAAATGATATTGGAGTCACATCACTGATTCATATTTTCAGCGGCTAATACTTTATTTTCTACAACTATTAACTGCTTTAAAACCAGTGTGCCATCATGCAGTGGAAGAGATGGTGAAATATTTCCACTGATTCTGGCAATTAACTTAATTTAAAGCCACCCTGCATGTTTTAGAAGTAATAACTATGATTTGAAACAGCTCGGAGGAAAAAAAATTTAAGTGAGACAATGAGTAAGTTCTTAACTGCCCATCTCAGTCTTCCATATGGGCACGTGGGAAAATGGGTCCTTGTCTCGTTTTCAATTGGCATTTAAAATGTCACACATATCTTTTGCAAACCATTGAATCAGGGGAACTGAACCAGTATAGGCTTCATTGGGTTCTGACTATTCACAGAGCACGATGCCAAGAGCATTCCTGTATGTTAGTTTATGTAGTCAGGAACTAGATGAAATGAGACAGTTTTGATACCTTCTCCAAAGTGGACCGATGGTCTTAAAGGAAAAACTACATCAACCCCTCTAACGTCTAAGAAGAGGGGAATATGGTAGAGTGTTGGTGCTTTGAATTGAGTTAAACTCTTTGTCAATAAAAAAGAAAGTTCATAAACTGGGCCAAAAGAAAGACTGAAAAAGCCAGATTGTAAAATCATTGCTGTGTAGAAGGGAACAGAGGGGTGGGGGCTGGAAACGTGAGGCTCTGACAACAGTGTATCGGACAGTTACGTTTGTGCATTTTCCCACATTTATAGTGTTTTTTTTGTGACCCATTCATCGATTTAGAAAATGTTCACTTCAAACCTACTTTAATATTCCCAACCTTGCACACCTTTTTTTTTTTTTTTTTTTTTAACATGAAGACTCTTAGGACGATAGAGGTTTCCAGTGCTTTCTATCGGAAAAATAGCAACAGGCCCAGCTACCTGATGACAGGCCTTAGAAGGCAGCAGGAAGCAAAGATGGCTGAATACAGATGTGGACCTCCTCATCTAAACTGTGGGAAGAAGCAGAGCAGCGAGCTACCTTGGGGACCTGCACATATCCTGTCGCCAGGACACCAGTCACACAGAGTCTCTCATTCTGTCACATCTACCTGCCAGCTAGTCACTGGCCAGACAACCCTTGGGTCGGCACCTGCTCTCTTCATGCCTCTGATGAGTGAATCCGTCCAGCTCTGTCATCTCTTCTTGATTCTCGACTCCTGCCTCCTGGCTATGTTTGCCTTTACACCTCTGTTCCCTACTGTACCTAACACTGAGTGTCTCTGAAAGTGGTGTTCACTAGGTTGATTCACAATCATCTAGCATGAAATCCCTTGTTGAATAGAATTCTCAGGAGCAGCTGCTTTGTGGGTCCTTAGATGTTTTCTATTTAAATGGCTGCATTGGGTCGCATGCCGGTTTTGGTCTGTCAACTTGTAGCAAGGGGTGTGGTGACATGTGGTGAGAAACACATACAGTGACAAACACATACAGCGACGAACATTCTGGCTGATTTGTTTCCACCCTCCTTCTAGCGTCGTGACCCTGACAAGCACCAAAGAGTGCTCAGGTGCCTGAGGGATGACTGATGACATTGGACCCGCTCTGTCCAATCCAACGTGAGCAAGTTCCTGCACGGGGATCTTGGGAAAATATTTAAGCATAGCATATATTGCAGCACAATAGCTAACATCTGCAAGCTAAGAAATACGCTGCTCCCAAACTGGGATGATTTTAACGTTGGAAAAACATTGCAAGGCAGGGCATGCTCCCTCTGAGAATCTCCTCCCCGCATCCCACCCCCGACTTATCAGATTTCTGCCGTCTGCAAAGCCATTTTCAAGTGCGCTGGAATTGCTTGCTGGTGTACACCTCGTCGTCTCATAAATCTTCAACAACACAGAAAAGTAAATTGTGTTGTGCCAGAGAGTTGTTTGGAAATCCATTGCTGATACAGACTGTGAAGGATAAGAGGGAGGGAAGGGGCTGGGTTCTCAAGGTGAAAGTCACCATTACAAGCTTGAATCCTAGGAGATGGATGTGAAGGCAGAGTGCAGCGGGAGAGGCTGGGAACGGCATCAACACAATGGTGGGACAGCTGTGTTATATCATCTCTCATTGTCAGTGTCCCACAGAGGTGACTGAGCTGGTGGTCTGTTCTAGAGACTGCCCTGTTTCTCAGAGTAAATGGGATGACATTTTGTTGTTGTTGTTGTTGTTGTTTTTTAAGTCATTATCTTTTATGTTGGCGGAATGTCTGCATCACCTGGACAGACTTTTATAAAGAGAAACTTTTGTTTTGTTTTTCTTGAGACAGAGTTTCTCTCTGTAACATATCCTGGCTGTCCTGGAACTCACTCGGTAGGCCAGGCGGGCCTCGAACTCACAGAGATCTGCCTGCCTCTGCCTACTGAGGGCTGTGATTGTAAGTGTGCACACCAACGCCTGACTGTAAAGAGAAACGTTAAAAAGAACATTTCTATTAGGGAAACATGACACTGTGGTAGTTCTGAGCCTAGCCCTGAGTCAGTCTGCTGGTTCGAATCCCATCTTTGTGAGACGAGGTAAGATGTACTCTCTTGCCCTATGTTAAATGCAGACAGCATTCTTACCTTCTCCACCTGTGTTTGAGAGAAGAAAAGACAAGGAGGTTAGCACAGTGTGTAGAACTTCAGGGCTGTCCGGGAAACTCTTGTTGCTTGGCATGGGCACAGTTGTACATCACATGTAATTAAGAATGGAGGTGCCCACATGCATTTTCGAACGCACACACAAAAGCACATGTAAATCACATTAAGATGCAATGCGCCCTTGGAAAGGCGATCCTTCACTATACAGTTTCTTTTGAAATCTCCTCTTGGATGATGAATGGGGCCCACTCGAACATGTGTTAAAAATTAACTAAGAATCCCAAATGGAAGATTTGCAAAGGGAGCTTAGTTACATCTAGGGGGACTTCAGATTTGACAAACAACCCAGAGGTAAATCTAATTTATTCTAAGGGCAAGAATATTCAGAACCTTGCGAGGCTAACGCCCGTGTTCTCATGTGCAGGGAAGACAATGAGCCTAGCAAATGTCATAAGTTTGGACCCTTGCAGACAGAAATCAAGCTTATTCAGAAAGCTATGGGACCGTGATGGAGAATAGAAAGGAGAGAGGCACAATCTCCTTTCTCCCCCTCTCCTAGGTCTATAACTACAGCTGTCTGCATTGTCAGTTCCTGCAGGGCATGGACCACGGCTCTTGCACTCCCTTGAGCTAGATCCTTGCACATCACCACTCGAGGATTAGCATTTAATGAGAGTTTGTGAAGATGAGGGATGGTTCAGCCTGTGCTCTAGGTAATTTAGAGCAGGCAGGACGCTGGTGGGAGGTTTTCTTTTTATTTCCTGTGGGAAAGCCTTCTCTGCTTGATTTTCCTTGTTGAAGGCAAGCTCCCTTGGGTAGAAGACTTGTTTGTTGGTGTGTTTATTAAGAGACATTGAGCAAATTGCAGCAACCCACACGGTGATAACCTTGAGTAAAAATTTCATGAGATGCTATCAAATGATTCATTAAAAGAAAGACCCAGGATATTACCACCAACTGCTACATTAACTAGTCATGTCATAACATCATCAAAATGCTAATTAGCTTGTCTGGCATGGTTTGTTATTAAAAAAAATAGACCCAAACTTCCTGTAGTTTTTCAATTTGGATGGGCTTTATTTATTTCCCTTGCAATGTTTGCTTCAGGGTTTAGCGGACAGGTAAACAATTTGTGGGTGAGTTCCACTGTGGCTGCTCCTGTGAATCTCCAGAGAAATCATAAATTTCAGATGGGGATGCAAATCCACAAGGTAGTAAACTCAGGTGCCCCTGTGGCTGGGTAGGATGTGGTGTCAGGACGGTGCTGGAGAGAGATTATTTAGGTTATACTATGGGCTCCAGACAGGGCTTTCTGGCTGTTTGCTTACAGCGTGGTGGGCAGGTAGCAAAGACTAAGATCTGGGGCTCAACTACCCTTGGGCATTAACCACAAGCTCACAAGGGAGTAACAAGAACCAACTTACAAAGAGGAGATCCTGTCCAGTCATGCAAGTCTGGATATCTGGGTACTGAAGTTGCAGAACAATGAATGGTAGAATCCAAGAGGAAGAGTAAGTTCCTTACTAAAGAAGGGTTATCTGGAGAAAATGCTACATCCAAAATTAAAGAGCAAGTGGATGAGTCTCAGAGATGACTATCAACAAGTAGTAATACTTGGGGTTAAAATTTGGGGGCAGAGATGATAAACACCAACATGGCAGTAAGTCAAGCTGAACTTGAAGAAGCAGGCACACTCCTTTCTTATGGGACTACTCAGAAGAGCAGTCAAGGCTAAACCTAACCCTAACCCTAGCTCTGGGGGTAGGATCTCCAGGAGGCTAACGATGAGAAAGGAAATGAGAGACACACCTCAGACGAAGGATCCCACATCATGGCAGGAGGAATTGCAAAGCCATATCCCGAGCCACAAGTGTTGGTACCAGCAGGCCCTAAATCTCTGCTTTAGTTTAGGAAGTGGGAGTGAGGCCAGGGAAACAAGAGAGCTTAAGTAATGGCTCTTGGCTCTGGGATATGTTAGTCCAAACCAAACGCCTGCCTTGATTCTTGTTCACAAACCGTGAACAATTGGTGTCAGTATTGAAAGTCCAGACTGCAGATGGGGACAGAAGACACACGCGTTCTACAGTCAGATGTGGTGCCTTTGTTTCTTAGGATCCATAGCTATTGCTCACTTTCATTTGCTAGTTGAAAGTTTAGGAGCTTCAGAGGAATTTAAACTTCAAGTAAACCAATGAGGTTACTTTTAGAGTCACTAACCCCGTTCCATATATTCCATGGAACATGCTAATAGTAAATATAATTATTTTCCTTTTGTGGTACTGCAATACAGCTAGAGTAGACCACTTATTTGTAATTCACATTTGACTGTGTGTCTTATATAACCATTAGCTATTAGAAAATCGAGTTGCCTTTCACCAAGATGGCACTCGAAGCGAAGAAGGAAATTTTTGCTTCTCCCAAAGCTGAAGCCAAAGTGAAGAACCTGAAAACCAAGAAGGCAGTGCTGAAAGGTACCCATGGCCACAAAAAGAAAATCCGTATGTCATCCACCTTCTGGCTCAAGACCCTGAGGCTCCAAAGGCAGCCCAAAGAACCTCGACAGAACGTGCCCAGGAGGAACAAGCTTGACCACTGTGCCATCATCAAATTCCCTCTGAGCAAGAGTCAACCATGAAGAAGATAGAAGACAACTCACTTGTGCTGATGTGGATATCAAGGCCAATAAGCACCAGATCTAACAGGCTGTGAAGAGACTCTACGGCATTGATGTGGCCAAAGTCCACACCCCCATAAGGCCCGATGGAGAGAGGACGGCATAAGTTCAGTTGGCTCTCTATTATAATGCTCTGGATGCTGCCAACAAAATTGAGATTGTCTAAACTGAGTCAGCTGGATAATTGTAAATATACACCTCTTTCACCATATAAAAGAATTATGGAGTTTTTTAGTATTTCACTTTCCCCATGATAGAGTGTGTGTGGGGGATTACTTAGTTTATAGCATTGTTTTGAAGACAGAATTAGTTAATCCATGAAAACTGCTCAGAGCAATGTCTGAGATGAAGCGTTCAAACATGGTTATTTTTACTTAGAGTCAACATCACCAGCAGCAGCGGTGTCACCGACCCCATCATCATCTTTACCGTTATTTGCGGCATAGTGCCTCTTTAGTCACGCTACCGCTACAATATCTGAGTTCCTGGTACGAGTGGGATCATTTGTTTGTTTGTTTGTTTTTTAATGAAATAAGTCAGGGTAGAGCCTCAGGAATGTGAAGTGCTTCACTCGCTTGTTTATTCCCTATTTGTTTTCAAAAAATTTTTAAACAGATCTTTTGATAAAAGCATTGGCAAAATATTGCTGTAAGAAAAAAATATAATTGGGGCCAAGGAGCATTAGGATGGGAGTTTGCTAGGTGGGTGTGGCAAACACTTAGGATGCATAACAGGAGAGCCAAGGCAAGCTGGCTAGTGAGATCAGTAGACTCAGATAAGTCTGGGCTCAGCCAGAGACACCTGACTTCAACCTCTGGCCCTCACCAAGATACACACATATGTGCATACACGCATGTGAACATTCATACACACACGCATGCATACTACATATATATCAAAACAAAAGAAAAAGGGTAGTTATTACAGTTCCAAAAAAGGCAAAAGGGAAAATATCAAGAGATGTTGGCTGAGGACATAGCTCTGCCCGGGAAAGGATGAACTTGATTAAGCTCTATGTTTGCTGGTAGCCTAGGAGAGACAAAAGGATGAAGGGAAACAGGAAGATGCAGGATGTATTTGATGTTCCCAGGCTCCCTTCTGGGGACCACATCTCCCTCCTGATTGCTTATTGTATTTTTGCCTCTCCAAATCTGCTCCAGAGAAATACTCCCCTGTCAGCTTAAATCAGTGAGCAGCTTTGGAGAATATTTCCACTTAGATTCCTCACAGAACAAAAGAGCAGACTCTGTTTTAGAAAGGACTCCTGGTGCTTGTGAGGAAGGGAGGGAGTTTTGTGTTTGACGTCAGTCTTGGGGCTGTGAGATCTCCAGCCACTGCAGTGGTCCTTGACTTTGGCTGCCTACTAGAATCATCTGGGCGAATTGAGGCTACTGAGGACTGATTCTTCAGAATCTCTCAGGGTAGATCCTGGGCATTCTCCTGTAGCCCACCTTGCATAGTATTTGCTTACAGAAGCTAAGGTAGAACTTAGAGAAGGGTGGTGGTCCCCTGCAAAAGCCTGGACTTAGAAAACATTGGGCAAAATAAAATAATGACTACAATTTTTGCATTCTTATTCTATATCTGCCTGAGATTTTCTCCTTACTCCTCGCATTTACTGTTTCGAGACAGATGTCTTGAGCTATGTTTATACTGAAAAGAAAACACAAACTGTGAGTGACGTGGCGAGCAAGTGAGCCCCAAGTCAATTAGGGCCAAGGCTTCCAAACTGGAGCCCCTTCCCGTAGACCACATGGTGGATTGACTGACATCAGAATATTCGGGAAAAAGGGATGAGCTCCCTTTAGCCTTATCGTCATCGATACCTGGCCATGTTGCATCAGCCCAGGCCTGTGCTTTGGAGGTTTGTTGGAGGAAAGCTTTCTATGCTAATTTTTCTTTCTTTCTTTTTTTAAACAAATAATTTACGTTTTGTATTTTGTGTACGTTGGTATTTTTTATATATGTGTGTGTGTGTGTGTGTGTGCGTGTGTGTGTGCATCTGTGTGTGTGTATGTGTAAGGGTGTTGAATGCCCTTGAACAGGAATTACGGACAGTTGTGAGCT
The DNA here is from genome assembly GCF_014885135.2 of Alexandromys fortis. NCBI lineage: Eukaryota > Metazoa > Chordata > Mammalia > Rodentia > Cricetidae > Alexandromys > Alexandromys fortis. The sequence goes on from NW_026068002.1 coordinate 5,026,975, forward strand.
GCCAGGTGGAAGCTGGGAATTGAATTCAGGTCCTCTGGAAGAGCAGCCAGTGATCTTAATCCCTGAGCCATATCTCCAGCCCCTAATACTAATTTTTCAGTTCCCCAATGAGAACTCTGACTCTCCCAAAGCAGACTATTCAGCCAGAGTGAAGCAGCAGGTATACATAGGTGGGACTTGTTGGACAAACCCACCTGAAGACAGAGCAGCAGAAGGTGGACCAGGGTTCCTTGCAGGGCTTTGCCTGACAGGTGTAGGCAGTCATCTAGATTGTATGTGTGCTGATGACCAAGCTTGAGTGAAAAACAGTAGTAAAACCAAGGGTTAAAAGGCAATTCCAGCCCAGGTTATGGGCCTTGGCTCACTGTTTCACTAGAGATGCCCTCTTCGCCAAGATAGAATGCAACCTTTATCATATTTATTATATTTTATTTTTAGTGAATAAGTGGAAGAAATTGCCACCAAGAGTAAGGTTTGGTGAAACTCTGTCCAACCTATATGTGTATATATATGTGCATACACATTAGAATTTCACTCATTCATTGCCCATTTATTTACTTATTTACCTACTCATTTATATGCCCAGACAACCAATATTTCTGAAGAGATTTCTATGTGGTAGGTGCTATGATAGATCCAAGAAATATATATATATATACATATAATATACATATACATACATACATATATGTGTATATATATATATAGTGGGCAAAAAATGTAAGTTGTCATATAAGGATGGTAGAAAGGTCTAGATTATAAACAATTAAATTATATGTTTTAGCCATATAATTACCCACTGTGATAGAGGCTATTAAGGAAAGATTAAACTTTGATGGAGAGAGGAGAGTGAGAGGCGTGGCTACCTTGGGAAATATTTTCCTGGGAATGTTGTATTTGAACTAACATATAATTTTCCAACCATAAATAGTTTTTGTCTAATATTTCCTTGAATATTTTTCTAAAGCTGTTCTTTCCCCTTTCATGGAGCATGTCAACGGTGTACACATTTTCCTCAGGCTTGCTTCTTACTTTTCATAAATGGATTATTGAGGTAGTAGGCACTTACGCGTGGGAAAATACCAGGGGAACCCATAGACAAGCGCAGGTCAGCATCCCACAGAGGCTCATGGTGGATCACATCTGTTCGCTGGCCTCAAGCTTTCATCACCACCCTCTCCTTATTTTAGGACACACTATGTAATTTGCAGGGCATCTCCATGCGTTACCCAGTTGTAGCATTCGTGACTTACCAACAGTCCTGAGGATACAAGGAACACTCTGCCCCTGATACACAGTGGGAAAAGACGATTTTGGTGCATTGTTGTCTTGAGTCTAAGGTTATGTATGGGCAACCATTTAAAACAACTGCAAGATCTAAATAAAAGTTCATTTGCACCATGGCCAGGGATCCTTTATGCCTGATGCCCGTTCTTTCCCAAATTCTCAGTTTACAAATATTGCCATCTTGAATTCAGAGCATTTGGGGAAGCTGATTTCGGAGATCCATTTCCTTGATCCTTGTCTCAGCAGCCACCTTGGCCACCTACAGTTGATAAATAGATTTTTTAAAAAGAGAATTAAAAACAGCAGCTATGTATTGGTGCCTACTCTGCATCAGACACTGGTAATATCGGGCTTAGCTCACATGAATTCTTGCCTTTACTTGGTGGACGAGTCTCCAGCAAATAGGATGGTGTGCTGTGGAGAAAAGAAGAAAGGGCAAGAGGGAGTCCATCGTGGGTATGGTGTGAGATGCACAGATGAGAGGGTCAAGAATAACCTGTGTCATATCCTGAGGTCATCTGGGGAAAAAGGGTCTGCGGCAGAATGGGCACGGTCACATTCCTGGCCTCTGGCCCAGGACCAGCCAATGTGTCCCACCTTTGAACTTGAATTCTGTTTTCTCCCCCCAAAGAAACAATATTAAAAATGCTGCCTAGACACTATTGAAATCATATTTTTCAGGATTAGGCTATATATTCAATTTCATTTTGGGCTAAATAGCCCATTGTGGCTTGTCCAGTAAGCCAAACCACCATGAATAATATTTCCGAGGGAAGAATGTATTCTGACATTAACTCAACTGACTTAGGAGTGAACTTGAAGGCAGCTGCTCCGTCAGTGGAGGGATGGCTGCGTTAATAGAGAGGCAGCTTTCCTTCCCATCTCCCAAAAAGGACAGAGCATGACTGTACCAGGACACCCTAGGGATACACCCTGGCTTTCTTCTCTGTCTCTATTGTCTCCTTTGGGTTCTTTGGTTGCACCTAGCCTTTTACATTCCTCCCTCAGGGCTTCTCTTTTTGCCCTTAGATCTCGGAATAATCCTCCGCAAAGCCACACTGAAAGCCCTTGAGTCCTTTCTTCTTTCTTGGTTGAGCCGCTGGCTCGCTCGCCTTAATCGTAGTCTCTCCCAGGTTTCTCGGGCTTTTCCCCAAGCGCATGCGTTTATTTGTGTTATGACACTATCTGCTTCTGGCAGCAGCAATACATTTAATGCCAGCAATAAGAATTGCACCTGGTAAGTCTGAACGTCTCGCAGATCTTAATGAAGAGATACTCCTCATTGTTTATGACGCTAATGACTCGCTTGTCTCCATTAAATAGTTCAATTCTTCCTGAGTCCTTGCTCTGTTCGAAAACGATCCTATGTGTTCCTAGACACAGACGATCTTTCTTTTCTTCCTGTGCTAACCCATGTTCCTTGATGATAGAAAGGAAAAGTTTTCCTTTCGATCCACAATGGTGTGGTGGAAGGTCATGTCTAAGAACACCAGAGTAACAAACAAGCAAAGAAGGAGGGCTCGGGGTAGCTCTACTTGAGGAGGTTATTAGGATTAATCTGTGAATTTGTGTTTGAAGTTTGCTGGATCTGTGTGCAGTATATGGTTACTGCATCTCCACTGCAGTTCATCTTAGAGTTATCTGGAGGGCTTTTTAAAAGTGCTTGGCTCACCTAGAGTTTTGGACTTAGAAATAACCAGCAATTTTCCCGGTAAAGCTGAAGCTGCTGCTGTTGCGGTTGCTGACCAGGGGACNAGACACATCCTGAGAAGGTCTGGACGTTCCCTGGGGCTGGCGGATTCCTCGAATTAACAGTGATCTTTAATTAAGAGCTACTCGAATTATGAGGATCCCTGGCCAATTCTCGGTATTGCTCAGCCTTTGGAGTCTACACTGCCTCAGTTTCTCCAGTGCTAGGCTTCATCTTGGGCACGTTGCTCCTACCCAGTGTGGATGAGAAAGTCGAGTCTGTTGTCACAAAAAGTGACACATTCTCCCTGGCACACTGCCAACCTACCAGCTCCTTTCATTCTCCACTCTGCCGGGTTCGAGCTGAAAAAGAGCCTAGCCGCGTGGGCTCCAGCACATACCTTGCGAACTGGTTTGTTAACTTTCCTTTTCAACTCAGGCTTAGAGGAATGAAGGGGGCCAGGGAGATCACGTTTTGCTGGAAAGAAGAAACTGTGTCCCCAGAGGCCCACATAACTGAACACAAAGGAGGCCAAGTCTGTTTGTCTCGGCCAAACAAGATCCTCACACTTATATCCAAATTAAAGGGCTTTGAACTACTTGGATGGGGCCCCAGCGAAGATTGCTCTCCCCGTCCAGGTTTGCTGAACTTATAAATATCAATTATAAGGCTGAGTAAATTACAGGGATGTAGAACTCAGCTTTGTCACAGCTCTCCGAAGTGTCTATGCGGGGCTAACAAGGAGACTACAAGAATCTGCTGCGAGGAATCCGCACATATTTATAGATAATTAATACAGAGAGGGGAATGGGAAATCAGGCTTGAATTTCTTAAAGCAGTAATTTAAAAATGCATTATGGCAACACATTAAGTTAGCGGTTATTCAACAAGGAAATGTGAAGATTATTAAGCTAATTAAAGGTAATAAAAACAAGTTAAAGTAGTCTGCATGTAACTTTGAAATTAAAAAGAAAAAAAAATTCCCCTCCTTTAGTCTTCCTCCAGGCTGGGCAAGTCCCAGATGGCAATGGATACATGGGTAAGTTATGGCATTTCTGTGGAATAAGAAGTAATTTTTGGATTCAAAATATATTTGCTGGGGAAACTCCCCTCTCCTCCTTCCCCAACGCACAAGGGAATGTTTCTGAGAAACTCTAGACCCTTTTGTGGAGAACCAGGAGCACATGCGTGCCTCCTTTCTCTTAATGTGGGGGTGACTAATGGTTGCGTCGGGAACCTGAAGTGGGAAGATGGTCCCCAACACATTCGATCCCACTCGCTGGCTTTCAGATTTTCTGGCCCCCTTTCTCAATCTTTGGGCTCTCTCCCACTTCAAGGGAAGTGACAGCCACGTGAGCAATGGCGTATCCTGCTTCTCCTTGATTGTAGCACCCATTCTCTGCCTGCATGGAAGCACTCTTGACATAAAAGACAACTGCACTCTGCAAGTGGAAAGCTGAAATCGCCTGTGGGAACAGATATGGACAGGGCTTTGCTGTGGACGCTTTAGCTCTGCGTGGCTTAGAAGTTTCTTTGGTCAAAGAAAACCGAGAGGAGCAGCAAGGTGGTGAAGACGACGATTAGAGAATAAAATGGCGCCTATCATGTGCAATGAAATAGCTCGTCCCAAATTTAATTTTATTGTTTTGACTGCTTTTGTTTACCCGTGATTAGGGTCAAGGTAGCAACACGAGGAAGCAACCAGACGTCCAAGGGAACCATTCCCCCTACCGCCAGCACAATTAAACAGATTATTAAATGCTTTGGGAGGAAATCTTGGGGGTGTTTATTGTAGCAAAGGACTTTGCGATTTCAAATTAAAGCAAGCTCAGTGTTATTAATTCTGGTGGAGGGCCCTTGTAAAGTTTACCACTGAGCAAATGGAGGTGGGCACCGTTAAACGGGGTCAGAGGGCAAAACGTATCACAGAGGACTAGGCAATGATCCTGCAGGTTTAACAACTAGGGCAAAATTAGAATGAGGGTATCGAGAAACAAAAAAAGAGTTGAAATTTGTCCCACACTTATACAGTTACGGAGAGCATTGTTGTCGTGTGGTGACAGACGACAGGTAAACACTGGGGTCCACGCCGCCAAGAAGCGCAGTTTCCTTTCCTAGATTCTATAACAGTCTCGATGAACTCAGACTTTCCTAAAACAGGGGCTAGGGGGAAGTAGTTTATCCTTAAGAGCTATTTGGTCCCAGCACTTAAATTAAGAGACGGGTTTAATATTGCAAATTAATTGGTCTGTGATTATGCAAATCCTGAGTAATCTACAACCTCTGAGGATTCTGAAAAGGCAGATATTTCTTTGGGAAAAGCTCACCTTCTTTTATCACTTTTATCAGCAAACTCACGATCAGGATTTCAGGAGGACAAGATGAACAACAAAAAGGAAGATTTTCTTCAGCACGAGGGATCCTTTCTGGTCATCGGCGAGAATTGTTTGAAACCTTCAAAGCAGCCGTGGTCCTCATTACCGGAGTCCGCCTTTGCAAGGGACGCCTTTTTTCAATTATTTTCACTTTTCATTAGAAGCCTTTGGAGTTGTCGCGCACCTCATTAAGTTCACTAAAATACTATGCATTTAATTTTCATGTTATAGTTTGGAGCAAATTGTTTGTCATGACACCTGGCTTCCTTAGTCAGATTCTCAAGATTTCCGTTGTCTGTCCTTTGCTGTCCAGTTACCTTGGAGAGGATAGAACGAACTCGTGCAATTATTGCAATCTGTAGCTCGATGAGTCTAGGTTATTGGAGTTTTTTTTTTTTTTTCCCTGGGGGAAGCTGTCCAACCTATGGTGCTGTCCAAGTGCCTAGGCCCTCATTACCAAGGCCTTTCCAGAGCTTGCCCCTGCCTGCTCGTAAAAGGTCCTTCCTGATCCAGCCTCGGCTTTCATTAGTCCTCGGTGGGCTAATTGAATGCTCTTTCTCACAGCCTCTTTCTCCTCTGCTAATTTACAACAGGGGCTCTTTCCCTTGCTTGAAGTCTGCGCACCCCAGGTCTTTGTAGCTTTTATCATTTTGCCCCCCAGCAACCGCTCAGTTAGATTTCTTGATTTGCCTCCTTTAATCTTTCTTCATATTCAGTCACGTCAACTTCTCCCCTTCCTTTCATCACCTCCTTTGAACTCAGCCCAAGGTTTTGGGTCCTCAGGTACCCAAGTCACAGGACAGAGGTCCGGGTTTGGCCTTCTCACAGTTGTGTGGGTTGAGAAGGGGGAATTCCAGCAAAGGAGTCATGGACGCATCTTAAACTTACCCTAATTTCCATTTCAAAACCAAGCATGCCTTTCTACCTCCACTCAGCATCCCTCTTTTTAGCATATTCCCAGCTCTTCTCCTTCAATAAGAAACCAGGAGTCGGGGCTGGAGAGATGGCTCAGAGGTTAAGAGCATTGCCTGCTCTACCAAAGGTCCTGAGTTCAATTCCCAGCAACCACATGGTGGCTCACAACCATCTGTAATGGGGTCTGGTGCCCTCTTCTGGCCAGCAGGCATACACACAGACAGAACATTGTATACATAATAAATAAATAAATATTAAAAAAAAAAAAAAAAGAAAAAGAAACCAGGAGTCTTCTGTTATCCTGAGTCAAGCCACAGATAGACCATCTCTACTTTTTAAAGGTGGTGGGACCCCAGGGCCTAGGAACTGCAGTATCTTTCAGAACATTGGTCATCAAATAAACACTCTGCTAACCTGTGGGGTCTTTGGCATTTCTAATATATCTCACCTTGTGTTGAATCTCCCCATCATTTTCAAAAGCTGAAAAGGATACCCGTGGTCTGTGGATCACCCGTAGTCTGGCAAGCGTCAACACACCTATTGAAGCTCATCGTTAGAGCAGAGCATTTCCTGAGCTGCCTTAATGAGCATTTCAATTCCAACCTTAGCACCAGATCTGAGGACATTCCAGGGCTTTCCACAGCGCTCTCCAGTGCAGCTTTGGGAAGGGGTAAGGGGTGTGTGACTGTGATTAAGAGGACAAAGCATGGGATAAAACCGGACTCTGAATATGGCGGACAATGAGGGCTGCTGAGAAGCCAAGGACAATGGCACTGGGTTTTGATCCTACTTCATGTTCTGGCTTTGTGGGAGCCTAGCCAGTTTGGATGTTCACCTTCCTAGACCAGGATGGAGGGGGGAGGACTTTGGACTTTCCACAGGGCAGGGAACCCTGACTGC
>NW_026068002.1:5034152-5051743 GCF_014885135.2 Alexandromys fortis
GGCTGGGAGGAGGCGGAAATTTTTTTTTTCAAAAAAAAAAAAAAGAGGACACGGCTGGACACTCTCATGTCACCTGTAATCATCATCTCATGAATGGGTCCCAAGAGGTTCCATACTATGTTAGTGCATGTAAAAGATGTCATGGCAGCAAAAGACAAGGCTCGGGACCATTGCCATTTAGAATGAAGTATGAGGACTTGGGCCCTCATTAGAATTGGAAATCAGGCTCACACTCCAGGCAGGATAGATCCCTCAGCCGCACTTGATGGGGCTCTATTAAATTCACCGCAGCTTCCTGCGAAGGAACTCTGTGGTGTTAGATTCTTCATCTGCTCAGGGACTGAGTTTTCCATTTCACAGCTCACCCTCTTTCCTAGTAATAAATTGACCCGAATTGGAGTCCTGTGACTGTCAATTTGCACCATCCCTTTGTACTCCCTCTTCGCAAATGTGTAGGACCATGACAGGATATTAATATTGAAAGAGAACACCTCCCCCCCCTCCCCGCCCCTGTTACATCCTACCTGCTTACTCCCGCCTTTTTAGTTTGGCAAAAGCTTTCAAGTGAATGGAACAAAGAATTCTTTTCCCACGTCTCCCGTGTTTCCTGCCCACGGGTGCCCTCCTCTTCTACCGTTGGATATTTGTCCCTGCGTAATTCTGAATGTTGATCTTGCTTCCTTGAGCTAAGAGAGAGCAGTGTGCCTTCAGGTCAATATCCTTCCTAACCACAACAGAATGTGAGCCTCATTCTCAGACAGAGTGTGATACATGTGTTCAAAGCTGAAGAAAACATAAAAGGGGATGGGACTAAGGATGGAGACAGTTTCTGGGCGTTCACAGGTAAGCTGATACTTTGAGATTCTTGGAGATTAGTGTTCTATCAAACAACAGAAGATCCTTGGCAAGAAGAAACCTAAGGGATTAATGGCGAGTGGGGGAAACTGGCTGTGGGGTATGGGGGACAGATGCGCACAGAGACAGGGTGTAAAGCCATTCTTCTCAGAGCTGGGGAAAGTTAAGACATTCTGGGGACTGAGCCAGATAAATCTGAGTTAAAGCCTTTGAGATCGCTGATTGCAACAAGCAGGAACAAGTTTAACTACAGTTAGGCACAGGATAAAACACACACACACATTTGCACCCTAGTGTGCACAGCCAATGCTCAGCTGCAAGGTATTGCTTGTTTGTTTGATTTTTATTGGTTTGTTTTATTTTTTTTTCTGATAGTTTCGTGTTACTGGCTTCAGGATAGAGGTCACTGACACATGCTAAAAATAATTTGAAATTATCAGAAAGCAGTAAGCCTCTTAATGGACACTTTGGAGACAGCATACAAAAGAGGGAATTACCAACACTGGCTGATATGCAGGTCTTAACTGATTTAAATAGTGTGTGTGTGTGTGTGTGTGTGTGTGTGTGTGTGTGTGTGTGTAAATTGAGGAACTTCATCAGGAAGGTGAAAAATAAAGGAACTGTCAACAAAATACATTTGACTTGGTGCAGCATATTGCCTTTAGGAATAATATAGAAATAACAGCCAGTGTATTCTTCAGTAGTGAAGTCAGGGATTTTTTTTCTTTCATTTTTGCTGTGGAGTAATAGACCATGTCATAACCTACTGATTTATTTATTCTCCATAATTCTTCACATTGGCTGGGCCCAGTTTCAGGTTTTTATCTGTTCATGTGGGTTCAGCTGTGGTCTCACACTGACCTCACTCAGGCGAACCCATGGGCTCCGGGGCTCTAACATGGCAGCACTCACGCAAGTGCTCTACTGGTGGCAGCCGTAATGTTGGACCTCTCTTCTCAGTTGGCTCCCAGTCAGTCTAAACAGGGACCTGGAGGAGACAGACGACAGCTCAAAGGAGACAGGCATATTTCAAAACGTAAGGAAGTTAAAGGTAGATCAATCAATAAAGATAATGGATTATTTATTTAAAAATGATCTGATGGTGTCACTATCCATATTTCTCTCCTACAAATGCTTCGAGACTTCTCAGAGCCAGCAGCACAATAGATCTTATGTTTTGTATTATTATTATTAGTAGTAGTAGTATTAGTAGTAGTAGTAGTGTAGTAGCAGCAGCAGCAGCAGTAGTATATTTTATTCTACGCTCGGATTCTGGTGGAAGATAGCAATCGTTAGCAGAGAGGGCTGAGGGAAGAATGGGGAAACAAGAGCTGAGCACATGGACAACTATAACATTATTTTAGGAGAGAAAGTAAAACATGGTTTACTTGCTTTCAGCTCTAATGGAGTTTAAGCAGACGGAACTGCCTTCCTCATGCAGGAATTTGGCAGGGCACCGGGGTTAACAAATTGAGTTGCATGACAAAGGTTATGGGATAGCAGATGAGGACAACCGGCCCTGAGCCTCTGCTTAGTGTCCTTTTCATCTTATAGAAGGGAGTTGGAAAATGTACTTTGGCTCAGGATTTCATCATCTTTGCTAAATAGATTTCTGTTTATTATACTTCTAATAATACTATTACTACACATTGATAAAAGTTAGACGCAAAGGAAGCCATTAGCCGTTACTACCCACTGTACCTTTTAAGAGGGAGGATGTTTTCAAGCGCCATGAAAGATCTAATAGTCAGTAATTACTGAGGAGTTAATACCTGTGTCCCTTCATTTTAATGGCACCATCAATTTTATAGATGAAAGTTTGAATGAAAACTTTAGGGAACTTTCCTTGTAGGCACCCAGCCAAAGTGGAATTACCATGCTTAAAGGCTTTACCATTTGAGCCCATATATGTGTGTGTCTTGATAGGATCATATCTTTGTTCTATGTGGATGTATTTTTTCTTCTCTCTCTCTTTTTTTTTAAGACCACTGGGACTCAGAAAATAGCCTATAAAATGCTTGCCTTGAAAGCATAAGGACCTGAGTTTGATTCTCAGAATTTACATTAAAAAGACAGAGCAAGGCAATGTTCCCTTCTAATCTCAGTGTTGGAGAAATAGAGATAGGAGCATCCCTGGCACCCACTGAATAGCCCAGCCAACCTACTTGGAGAGTTCCAGGCTAGTGAGAGACCCTGTGTAAAGAAACTGAAAGGTAGACATCACTTGAAGAATGACATCTGAGATTGTCCTCTGGCCTCCACATACGTAGGCACACGTGAAAGCACACACACACGTGCATGCACACACACACGTGTGCGTACACACACACTCCATTGATATCAGAGGCATAACGGAGTCAAGCTACTTATATTTAGTCTTCTGTGCCTAGGAAATGTGTGGGGAAGCACATTGGGGAAATGCATTAATGTTCTGTGGAGCGGAAGACATATCAAAGTAGGAATCAAAGTATCTGGCTTTGCCATCATATGAAGTGTGACTTAGGGTGACTATGCTTACTGGTTATTTATTTATTTATTTATTTATTTATTTATTTATTTATTTATTTAGTGTGTATTGTTTTTACAAAACAGGGTTTCTTTATGAAGCCCTGGTTGTCCTGGACTTTTCTCTGTAGATGAGGCTAGCCTCAAATTTAGAGATTCACCTGCCTCTGCCTCCGAAGTGCCCAAGTGCAGGAATGAAAGACGTGTGCCACCACTTCTGGCTACACCATGCTCACTCTCAGCATGGACCAGTTTCGCTTGTACAATACAAAGGTTTATCCATGTGCAATGACACCATCCTCCTGAGGATTCTGTAAGAAGACATTCTACAATTGCTTTTATTGCCTTGAAGTAGCTCCAAATTAACTTTTCAAAATTATTGGAAAATATTACCATTTGTATACCTTATTTTTGTTGTTGTTTGGCTCTTTTTTTTCTTCTTTTTTTTTCTCTTTTAGAAGTCTATAGGACTTCTGAATCCTAACAGATTTTTTAGTTTGGAAAAGATCCAAGAAGACATGCTTTGGAAATTCCCAAACCTTACATGCTTCAGTAAAAACTAAGTCACATGTTAAAATGTTGACTCTTACATCCTACTCCTAGAAAGCTTTCTAAATCAGTAAGTATAGGACAGGCACCCAAATTTGGAATTTGGATTTCTAACTTTTTTATTTTTCTTTTTTATAAGGTGCTATTGATATACTGCCCCTTCCACACTGTGAACATCACTCTGTTCTCTCAAACTATTTATTTTCCAGACCAGGGAACGGACTTTGCAAGTGAGCCACTGACCAAGAGCAGCAAAACCCTAGTCTTACAGATTTTGAGGTCAGAGCCTTTTCCCGGATACCACAGTTCCCCTCTTTGAATGCGAGTTATATGATACAAATTGAAAATTCCAAATGAATTTATTCCAGTCCACACTGCTGCTCAGATTGTCTTTTGTTGAGAGGCAAATTTTCAGTCAGCAACTAAGAGTCTAAATACCCAATAATTTTCTTTTCCTTCTTTCCTTTTGTCCTTCTTCCCTTCCCCCATGCATCCCCTCTTCTTTCTTGTGGCCTTTCCTGGGTTTATGTTTCCATGAAGAATTAAGCCTGAAACTGGGCACAGGAAATAAGACATATTTATGAGTAACAGACTTCTGTACCAACTACAGACTCAAATAAACAGCCCAACAACTAAATTCACTTTAAAACTGTTTGCATAATTTTACTTTTTAACAATAATAAAAAACACGTATTGAGTTTGTTCCTTGCGTTACCTGATTTTGGTTAATTTGAAGCTTGTTGTTCGAAAGGCAGTCTTCTACATCCTGGCAGTAGAGAGGATGAGATTCTATTTTTTTCTATTTTTTTTTTTTTAAGATTTGCACAAACTGTATTGGTAAATGGAAAGGAGATATAAGAAGCTTCCTTCCCCCCAGGTGCTGAGCACATTCCAGCCCTGGGACAGGCTCACCTTAGCCTCTAGCTGCGGCTCCTCTTTCCCTCCCACATTGGCTCTGCATTCCTCAAGCATGAGTTTGGCTGACCCTCCACATGAGGGAGAAGGGCAGTGAAACACTCTCTGAGAAGGCCCTCTGCTTCCTGAGTTCTCTTATATAGATCTTTCTACTTGGGTTTGAGCTCAAGCTTGCTTCTAATTCTATGTTGAAAAATTCCTGATATTAAAATCTGAGATCCCTTATGGTCCAAAATTGAAGAGGTTTCAACATCGACATGATGTCACAAGTGGAAAATTCCACACCTAAGCTCTGGTGACACATCACAGCCAAAACCCAGAAGCATCAAAACTATTCTACACAGTTACTCTCAGCCTATCTTTATATGTTGAATAGTAATATAAAGGAAATTTATATCCAGGTTTCTCTCCCAGATATTTATAAAAACACTTCAAAATCTGATGAAAACCCAATATCGGAAATACTTCTGGCCCCAAGATTTTCAGACAGGAATACTCAACCTGTGATAAATGTGACAAGTAGGTGGAATAACTCAGTTCCAAAAGTAGGGTACATAAAGGATCCTTCTTGCTTTTGCTTGTCATGGTGAGAGCTGCCGGGAAAGAAGACTGTGTGGAAGGAAATTAAGGTAGGTCTCTTGCTACAGCCAGCAAGGAACAAAGGCTCTCAGTCCTCAGCTGGTAAAGGAAGGACCCTCCACAACCACATGACTGAAGCTAGAAGCTCATCTTCCTTTTGCCAAACCTTTGAGATGTTAGTCTTGGTAGGTCACCGTTGATCCTTGAGGCAAAGACATACAAGCATACCACAGCCTGGGTGGCTTACCAAGCAGAAATTAAGTTTCTTGTAGCTCTGGAGCCCGGAAGACAGGTCCGGGTGTCAGCAGCTGTCCTTTCTTCGGAAGTCTCTTTCCTTGACTTAGGAATGACCTTCTGCCCCCTGCGTCTTCCTGAGGGCTTTGTTCTCTGCCACTCAGGCCTGGTTATCTGTGTCAAAATTGTCCCAACTACGAGGACACTGACCAACATGGACCTCTTAACTCTAGAAAGGGCCTCTCTTCACATGTGATCTGTATCTGGAAAACCATTGTTATTGTTGTCTAGCAAAATCAAATACCTACCAGCATGGGTTGCATGTGACTTTCTGTTGTCAGGCACGTATGAATAGCTGTATACTATGTCCCAGTGGTACTGCGGATTCTACCATTCAAATAGACATTTAATATTCTTGTTCCAATGCAAATAACCTTTTCAGGCCCAAACTGGTTTCTTTTTTAATTTTTAAAACATGGTTACATAAGGCTGTTTTGATGAAAGTACATAATTTGTAGCTGATAAATTTTGGTTATCAATTTGACTGAAAAAAAATTAGAAGTTGGTAAAAGCCTACTTTTGGATATATATATCTACTAGGGGATTTCTAAAGATGATTAACATGTGGGTCACCAAACTGAGTGGGGAAAACCTGTCCTGGGTGTCAGGTCCAACTGGCATGCTAAACAACAGCCAATGCCAGAAGAAAGCTGGCCTGCACACTTGCCAATCCAAGGAGCCAGCTCCCATGGGGACACTTGACTCCTTTCCAGCAACCGTGATTTTTGTTACTGCCACTGCGATCCTCCTTGTTTGATTTCAACTTCCTGAGGTTCCAACTTCTTTAGTCTTTGAACGCAGACTCGCACCAGTGACTGACTCTCCAGGGACACTCCTTCAGCCTCAGACTGGCTCAGCATCCTTGTTCTGAGGCTTCTTGATTCTCAAACTGAACAGCCATGGTTTCTAAGGCTCTGTGGCTTGAGGAAGACGGCCACTGTGGGACTGTGCATACCAATCATGTAAACCTGTGTAATAAATTCCATCTTTGAGGGGTTCTACTGGCCCTTTTCTTCTGGAGAACCCTCGCTGACACAGCCCTCCTCTCCTTTTTCATCGGTAGCAGTGGCTTTCAGACCATTCTACTTCCTAACTGAATTCGAAGCTTCGCCTCTGACCCGGTGCATTTAGAAGCTCCATGCTTCTGACATAGCTCAGGCTCAACCTCAGATGTCTTCAGAATCTGCTCTGCTCCACGCTTCTGTCCTTTGGGCTCCTGATATTATTTCTGGACTTTGTCCCTGGTCCTAGCCCTTCACCTACTGATTGTCACATTTTTCTAGATATTTTTATTTCACTAGTCACCTCTTTTTCTAATCCAGGATCCAGGAAGTGTTCCTGTAGTTAGGTCTTAGGAATAAAATCATGTAGCCACAATCAGGGGAAGACCAGAGGGACGTAAACGTGGTCAGATGAGTGCCGTGGGAGAGGTGTGAACGTGCCGGTGGGGACAGTGAATGGAAAAACCACTGGTGTGCCTTCAAAGCCTCAGACGGCCTTTCTGCTCTAGGAGCTGGCTCCAAAGCCATGAAAAACAAGACCAGAAAAGACGCCACTTCTACAAAAAGTGGGGAAAAAAATCACAGATGTGGCCCATATTTCAATTGCATGCGGAGAGCTTTTGATTACAAATAAGGAAAAAATATTCTAAACAGCAGAGGGGTGAAACACCATAGAATTCTTCTACAGGAGTTGCTCAATTACTTTAATGGCTGGTCTTTTAAACACAGAATGTCTCCTCTATTTAGGTTTATGTAAGTATAGTAGATTCAAGCCTGCAGTGGAGAAGAAAAAAATGGAAGGGCTTATTAAGAGCACATTCACCCCTATAATTCTATGGTCTTCATGAATCAGCAGCCTGTTCTCTGTAGGTTTACCAGTCATTAATAGTTGATATTATTTTAGGCTAACCAGTGGTTGATTCTTAAGCGTGCTTCAGGCTCCAAAACTGTGCATACCAAGATTTCTGGGAACAGCTGGAAACCCATAATTATAGTTCACAGGGTACATGCTCATCTGGCAAAAACTGTAAATAAAGCTTAAAAAGCAAATATCCCATTTATATAAACAGCTTCTGAATACTGGGAGATCAATTGCCAAGGGAACGGAGAGCTAGCTTTTCTCAATTATTTCTTTCCTTCTATCAGAGGGTAATAATTGATTATTTTCTCCAAGAATAAGGAAAAATTTTAATATTTAAAGACTCGGAGGTGAAGAGTGAAATTTATCTAAAAACATTATCTCTCTTTGTGCCTTGTATTAGCTGGAAATATGGGTTGACTCTTCATTGTTGAACATCAGAGCGAAAATTAGCTGGGGGAAAGTAATTTTCCTACTGGCATCTCTCCCCTGCAGGTTTGTTCTAAGGAACCTTCTGGATTAGCTGCCAAAGACTGTGAGGTCTTTCTCTCTTAATGCCTTTTTAAAAAATTGTTTGAAATACTATAAACCAACGGGAAAGGAACAGTATGGGATCAAGAAATAATTCTACGTTCATAAATAGAAGACAATCTACTGTGTAAGCTGCCTTTGAAACAGGCAGTGTATACTGTAGCGTAGGGGGCGGCTGAGGTTTGCTTTCAAAACCCACTGCTGCTTCCCAGTTTATTCCAAGCATTTATTTGAGAGCGGCTTTTGATGGAAAAAATTTTAAATTGAATGAACTCTTAAGCAATTAATGGTTATAATTCTGGTAGAAGTGACATGATATAAAGCCACAGATGCACCACAAGAGACATTCCAGTGACTGGTTAGTATTTGTGGTGGCAAAGGAATGAGAACATGATTGTCCCTCATCCCTGCATCAGCAATTAGCGTGGTCAGTCACGCTCAACTCCCTGCAGTATACCGCTGGGTTAAGAATAAAGGCAAACACATTCCTTCTTCCCCCTTACAATATTTCTTACTTTAGTTTGGCTTTGAACATGTTTAAACTAATTATTTAGGTACTTAACACAATTTAAACAAAATAAATGAACCAGAAAAAAATGCAATTTGCCTATATTCGTCACACATTACCCTTCCTGGCACCAGTCACTGTCTGAATGGCCTGGGGGCCTGGGCCAAAGTAAAATCTGATTTGAGAAGATTCCAAGCTAGATGATTGTATATTTTAGCATATAGAAGGTTGATTATTGTGTATCTCGGGTGGAACCAAGGATGTTGGCCAGCCAGCGTGGCCGTATATTGCTGTTTTCTATCTCTTGAGCCCGTGGATTCCGAGCTCTGTTGCTCGTTATGGCGTTTGCTTGATTCCGTTCAGCAATCCTTTTACATCTTACTTGGAAGCTAAGGCAAGGAAATCCCTTTGAACCAATAAAAGAAGTGACTCGGATTAGCTAATAAAGTAGGAGGCTGCAGTAATCTACAGCAACATTTTTTTTTTCTAAAACCCGTGGAGTCACCATGCACATAAAAAATACCCATGTCCATCCATCCAGAAGTTTCTCCAGTTCGATACACCTCTTTGTTTTTGAAAGATAATTGTTTTTCTGATTTTTATGGTCACCAACTAATTTGATGTTTAAGAATTGAAATACACAAGCTCACAATACATATATTGACCCGGACGCAAACAAATGATTATTAGTATTTTAACCTCAGTCTGATTCTAAGGAAGGACAATGAAGGGGAAATACTTCACCATGCTCAGCATTGATATTGCCAGAAAGGAATTCTACTGTATAGTAAACATGCGTTTTGGGATCTTTTTTTCCCCTTAAATTTTGTTTAGAAATTCAAAATAAACTAAACCAAGATTAGGAAAGGAACACAGATGTCTTACAGGCTCAGAACTGGTGTCTTCTATAGCTGACTTAAGGTAAAGTTTGCTTAAAGTCGGGTTGAGAGAAGAAGAGCCCATCTAGAAACGTTATCTGCGAGCGAGCCTTTGGAGAAAAGACCCCCGGCACCAAGTGTGCAGTTCTGAAGGAAAGGAGTAGGAATTGGCTAATTAAAATAGGAACATTTGTGTTTGCTCTAAGGTGTCCCTGGGAAGCCTTATCGGGGACTCTGGTGTTAGTTTCAGGTCTGTCAGCAACCACAGCTTGAAAGACAAGGGACTTCTCTGGATTGCTCCTTTCTTATCTGTCAAAGATAAATCCCTGTGGGGCCAAGCAGGTGACCTCCTGTGAGAAATGGTCTGGAAGCCACAGGGCAGAGGCTGTTAACACTGAACTGGGTCACCAAAAGGAGAATGTGCCAAATGGCTCAATGTTGTTCAAAACCCCAATTACAAGGACATCTAAAAACCCAAGAATTTCCATATGAAATCTTCCAGCTTAGTTTTTTTTTTTCGCCATAAAACAAATGAAAACCAACTCAAGCAAAGAAATACATTAAACCAACAGCAAAGAGCTCAGATTAGTTACCCACAGTAAGTATTACAGCCCTTTTCTACCCGAGGCCCTTGGGATGTGGCCAATCCAAATTAAAATACACTGTGGATGTGAACTTGTTATTGACTTCCAAACCTTAGCGCAAAATGAAACTGATTTCTTGTAAATAATTTTTATGCTGATCATGTGTTGAAACAATATTTTTTGCTATATTGGCTTTAGTAAAATAAAAAGTTATTTTTACTTGTTTCTTATTACTTTAAAAATATAGTTAATGGCAATAAAATCTAAATCATCTTTCCGGCTCATAGTTGTGACTGGACATGTGTGTGTGTGTGAAGAATACTATTTCTTTTTTAAATTAAAAAATTATAACTAAAAACTGGAGTTACAGGCAGTTACATGGGTGCTGGTAATTGAACAGAGGTCCCCCAGATGGGAAACCAGAGCTCTTAACTACTGAGCTATCCTCCAGTCCCTCACCTTATATTTTTAATAATTATGACCTTCGCTGTTTTTGAAGCACCTGCCCTGGTCATGCGTAGATACAGTGCTAATTTCAGATATAATCCCTGAGTGTAAAATGCATGATTGCCTCTCTCTCCTTCCTCTTCAGGAAGAAAATCAGAGCGAGTGGAATAAGGGATGACAAGTAATTTGATGAGAGATTTTTTTTTTCCCTAGACAGGGTTTCGCCGTGGCTTTGGAGCCTGTCCTGGAACTAGCTCTATAGACCAGGCTGGTCTCGAACTCACAGAGATCCACCTGCCTCTGCCTCCCGAGTGCTGGGATTAAAGGCGTGTGCCACCATCGCCCGGCTGAGAGATCTTTTGAATACACTGAGCGGGACAAAAGCAGGCCAACTTTGGCAAGCTGGTGAGCCACCACCTTGAAGGACCTCGAACACAGTCTCTTCTAGACTTTCTCCTTCAAATACAGCCTGCTTACTCTGGTGATCCCAGAATTATGCTCAGAGAAAGAACTTTATGGGGATGTTCAAACTTTTATGATTTCATCAAATTATGTAGCTGATCCATTACACAATAAATATAATTGTGTAAGCCAATAGAAAAAACCAACTATATAAATAAAATGAAGGGCATTATTCCTTCTCTGTCATTCTTATTATCAGTCTGTTCTCAGAAATGAAAGGTACAAATCTCAAAGAAAATGGAATAAAATACTCAAAGTGAAGAAAATAGAGAGAAATCAAATTACAATATTTATTTACAGGTTCCAAACCCCAGAAAAAGATAACTATATTTTTATTTACTTTGTTATTATTATTATTATTATTATTATTTGTGTGTGTGTGTGTATGCTGGCATACTTGTGGAGGTCAACTTTCAGGAGTTGCTCCTAGCCTTTCACCTGTTGGGGTAGAGCCTCTTGTTTCTGCTATGCTGAGTAGCTTAGGCTAGCTGGTCTGTGAATGTCTGGGTGAGGCCATATGAGTGTTGGCATCGCCAGTCCATCCTGTCATTTCTGGCGTTTGTTCACAGGAGTTCCTGAGCTTGAACTCAGGTAGCCAGGCTTGCATGGCAAGCACTTAGACCCCCCGCCCCCCAAAACCATCTTAACTGACACAAATATTGATCATTTTAGAGAGAATAAATACAATGAGCAAAGAAGAAGTTACATTTTAAATAAGAGAGACTTGTTTCTCTAGAATTCAAAGTTATAGGTCTGTAGACTCGCTGATCCCCTAGGAGCCCAGTGGAAGGAAAGCGAAGACCAGGAATAAGGGACATTGCTGTGTGTTCTGAAATCCCTGGTGGTAGAGGAAGAACCACTGGATTCCCTGGAAGGGTGGGCAGGGCAAACTGCAATGGTCAGGTTAAGAGTCATAATGACCCTCAGGAGAAGCTTTAGGAGGCAGAGAAGTGGGGCATGACCCTGTAGCTCCCAGTAGGAGTCAGTGTGGAATCTATACCCAACCAAAATATAAAATGAAGCAGACAGAATAAAGAGGTATTTCGGAATTCAATCCTT
Source organism: Alexandromys fortis (assembly GCF_014885135.2). Lineage (NCBI taxonomy): Eukaryota > Metazoa > Chordata > Mammalia > Rodentia > Cricetidae > Alexandromys > Alexandromys fortis. Next base: position 5,046,179 of record NW_026068002.1, read on the forward strand.
AAATGTTCCCCTACAATCCACTTAAAGTCGGTTTTTGAAAGAAGAAAGGCAGCCAAGATAATATTCCTAGATAAATAAACTAGAACGAACATGAAGGTAAAGAAGGTGACTTGCCAAGGTGGTTTACACCAAACTCTTGACAGCGGTCACGAATTGGGGAAGGGTATCAAGGAATTCTAGGAAGGATAGATTGGGGGGGGTGTAAAATCAAATAGTTTACATAACACTGAATGTATTTGACCATGTGATTAAAGACCACTAAGAGTTTTAAAATTCAGTTTCAAGGTTTGTGGGGAGAAAGTGATTAATACACAGAAGAATGTTCTGTAATTCTTTTAAAGGACACAGTTAATTCCTAAAAGAATAGGACATATTGATAAAAAGAAAATATGAGTTTAGTGCACTTTTTTTGCTCAGCAACTATTGATACTTATAGAGTTATAAAAAGATTGACACCATTTTTATTTAAGAAAAACATCACAGCGTAAGAGACCTTTCCCTTTCAAGAGATGATGTAGGGCCTGGCCCTGCTGCATGTTGCCTGAGTGCAGTTATTGATACAAAGAGTCATTGCCTAAAGTTATCAATCAAATGGTGAAAAAATGCATCAATAAGAACAGTAAATTAACAGAGAAGGGAAGCACCTGGGAGGGTTGAATTTGCCACTTCCGAAGCAGAGGCTGATGTGGAGATTGCTGTTCTTATTATTGGCCACGGAGCACTTGACTTTTGGAAAACATTCCCTAGCATTTATCTGGACAAAAGAAAACAAAAAACAAAGCTACAAAACATCTAATTATCAAAGGGCTTGACCTGTGGGACTCACAACCTTGAAGAAATGCTTAGAGCACAAACATTCTTTCCAAGTCAGTGTTAAGAACAAAAAGAACAGAACTAGGAGCCATAGAACACAAACCATGGATTGGGTAAATAATTACACATTCTGATAAAAATAGAGGCTTTGTTAGCTCTATAAATTTCACCTCACCAAATGACAGTAAAAATGTGCCTGACTGTTGATTCCTGAATTTGATATACAGGACCCAGGCGCGCGCGCGCACGCGAACACACACACACACACACACACACACACAAAAACACACACAGATATACACACACACATGCACAGAGGGGGTAAGGGAACCAAGACAGAGACAGAGAGAGGCAGAATAAAATGTGAAAAACAAATTGAGAACACCAGAATGGAAAATAAGGACTGTGGGTGGATTGCAGTGTTGAAGAATTAATAAGGAATTATCTAGATATAGTAGGTTCAAGCATAAATGTGAACATTTTTCTCAACTATTCACTTCTGAGTATCTTTTAAAAATGTATTTATATATTTAGTGTGTGTGTGTGTGTGTGCATGTACACAAGCGCTCTCTCTTTCCACCATGTGGATCCTGTGGCTCAAACTCAGGTCACCGGGTTTAAGGGCAGGTGCTTTTACCTGCTGAGCTAGTTCATCAACCTTGAATGTCTTAGCATAAGTAGTTTTCAAATATATTCCTTCTGCCGTGTGTTGTTCAGTGCCATGATGTGCTTTCCTTGACAAATTATACTAAAAATCATGCCTAGCTTCTGCTAACTGTAGCCAAACTAGAGACAGTAGAATGGGTTTAACCCTGTCCACAACTCGGAAAGACTAGAGGTTTCTCAAATATTTTTCCTGGCTGTGCAAGCTATTACACTTAGACTATATTTAGAAAATGCACAAAATATTAAGAAACAAATGAAAGTCTTTTACAATGATGTCACCCCAGGATGGAAAATTAATTAGCGTGTTTTAAGTATCATTGCACATGCGGACAGCATCTACCTTTTTCGCCACTATGTTTTCGTTGCCTGCCATAATGCCTGGAATAAATCAAGCATTTCATTTAGTCCCAAATAACTCAATAAAATGTTTGCAACCCGTGTTTGTCAGTAAAAATCTAATTAATAACTTAATCTGAGACACTGGGAAGTGAACCCAGCTACCAGCCCATGCTAAGCAGGTGCTTTACCAGTAAGATACACTATTCCCCTGTTCTACTTTTTATTTGGAAACAACATTTGACTAAGGCACCCGGACTGGCCTTGAACTTACTCTATAACCCAGGCAGGTCTTAAATTTGCTCATCTTTGTGAGTCATCCTCCCAAGTAACTGGGATCACAGTCCTGTGCCACAGACTTGGCCACAAATCTAATTTATAAGGATTCTAATACCTGAGATGAAAGGTTGTTGTCAAAATAACTGGATAAATGGGATGCTGGAGTTTTCCTAGCACTTATAAACTATTAGCCCTCGGCAAGATTTGACCTTTCGGCAGTCATTTGATCTTCCACAATACTGTGGAGCTAGTTTCTCTAGAGAGCTACAATAATGACTCATGGAAATTAATTAGTAATAATAACGATATGCATAATTGCATGCTGCATATTGGAAATGGCTCCTGGCTTATGTAGAACCTCACCAATGGCAGCCTACACGAACCGCTTGCCTGCTGTGAATTAGTGAGTTCTCGGGTACATGCTGCTTCTAATTGTGGATTGAATTCTTCCACTTGTCCTTTAAGTGAGAACAGGTAAGAAGGGACTGGACAAAGGCACAGAGAAATAAACATATTATCAAATCTCGCATGGAAAGATCAAACATCAGTGACCTCCGGGCCAACCTCATGATGTGGAGGAAACTAAGCCTCAATTTAATGGCTAAAAGACACTATCATCTGGGACCGCATAGTCAGACCACAAAGACTCTTGACTAAAAGTGACAGGGATGCTTTCTCTATATTTTTTGTTTGCCTTTTTCCCCAGTGCTGAGGGTTTGTGGTAATTTGGCTGTAATTGGCCCCCATAATCTCACAGGGAGTGGTGCCATTAGGAGGTGTGGCTTTGCTGGAATGAATATGGCCTTGTTGGAGGAAGTGTGTCATTGTGGGGGTGGGCTTTGAGGTTTCCTATGCTCAAGATACCACCCAGTGTCTCAGTTGACTTCCTGTAACCTGCATATCAAGATGTAACCAGTACAACATCTGCCTGCATGCTGACATGCTCCCCATCATTATGATAATGGGCTGAACCTCTGAAACTGTGAGCAAGCCATGCTAATTGAATGTTTTCTTTATCAGAGTTTGGGAGAATTGTCTGTATTCTGTCAATCATGTTATAAATAAAAGCTGATTAGCCAGGCAGGAAATATAGGCGGGAAAACCAGACAGGAAGTAGAAATGATGTAATGCAAACAGGAGAATTTTGGGAAGGAGGAAGCTGATTCCTACCACTCCTGCCCAGACCACCAAAGCAGCAGGATGTGATCTGCCCCAGTGAAAAAATGTACTGAGCCACATGGCTAATATAGATCAGAAAAATGGGTTAATCAAGATGTGAGAATTAACCAGTGAGAGGCGAGAGCTCATGGGCCAATCAGCTTATAATTTATGGAGGCCTATGTGTGACTTTCTTTGGGGCTAACAGTTGTGGGGTACCAGGCAGGACAAAAACCCCAACAACAACAAACAGGAACCTCCATGTCACAAGAGTTGTCATGGTCATGGTGTCTCTGTACAGCAATAGAAATCCTAACAAAGACAGGGTTGAACCCAGGACCTGGAACATGCTAAACGAGGTCTCTACCACCGAGCTACACCTTCTCTGCCTCCTAAAGCTTCTCCTGAGGGTCACTATAACTCTTAACCTGACCCTCGCCGTCTTCCGTGCCCACCTAGTGGTTCTCCCTTCGGGTTCAGCCTCTGGGTTTCTCTATATTTGAGAATGATCTCATAATTTGCCATGCCTAGATTGGCAAGCAGTTTGGCATTTCGAGCTGGGAAAGGTCTTAGTGCTCATTCAAACTGAGATCTTCATCTTGAGACAAGGAAATAAGCACTCCAGGAGTCAAACATTCAGGGTCAAAGAGATAAAGTTGCAGTGTCTGCAACCCTAGTATGCTGCCATTTCTTTTACAGCATCTTCTACCAGTGTCCCATAGCCAATACTACCTGTTTACATTGAAATATAAAAGGGTCTCTTTTATTGCTACATACCCGAATTCACAGATAAATGTTATTACATGTCTTTTGTCTCTTATGTGTATATTTTCATACCTTCTACAAGTTCTTGGAGGCTAAATTGAGATGTTTGGGTTAAAGATGTAAAAACTAGGTACTAAGTTCTACATGTGAAAACAGGTGGTCTTGAGCCATATGGTCCTGGTTGTAAACGGATCTGAAAAGGTGGAGATAAATAAGATTCCAGATGAGCAGAGATTAGAAGGTCGCCGTCTTCTGATGTTAAAAAGAATAACAGATATTCATCCAATTGTATGCATAGAGATTTTATATATTTTCATATATGTTGAATCTGGAGACTTTTGTTTCCCCTGGGAATCATGTAATATTAGGAGGCACAAAGCCCAAACAATGTCTTATTTTTCAAGTAGAAAAATTGTGATCACTGATGTGAAGTGACTTTACCTTGAAGTGTGACGGGCACTTTTTAAAAAATACTTTGCTAAGTATTTTCATTATAAATGCATCAATATTTTCTCTTTATTCTATGTGAGATAGATATTACTTGCCATGCTTAATCTTTGAATAGATACATCTTCAGAAACCTGTTTTTATTTGAGATGAAATAGTTTTGCTATCATATATTCTTGCATAGAGGTGCAGTCTCAATTCAAGCATATGTCTTTTTTTTTAAAAAGATTTATTTATTTATTTTATGTGCATTGGTGTTTTGCCTGTATGTATGTTTGTGTGAGGGTTTTGGATCCCCTGGAACTGGAGTAACAGACAGTTAATGAGTTACCATACGAATGCTGGGAATTGAACCTGGTCCATTGGAAGAGCAGCCAATGCTCTTAACGACTAAGAAATCTCTCCAGGTCCCAAACTTATATCTTTTGACTCCTGATTTTCTGACATTATTCTAAACATGAGCACTGCCCTAATGCATTTAATTTCTCAAGGCAACTCATGCATGTAATATCTTTGTCAAGTAGATGGTATATATTATAATTGTTATACCTTTTCATTGGCTGAAATAAGAACAAACTTTTCATCCCTTCCAAAGCTCTAGTCAAGCAACAGGAAGCCACCCACATCAGCAAAACATACAAAGAAGCAAAGGGTTGAAATCAATTTTTAAATTTCCCTATTAAGATACAATGACTGGGGCTGGAAAGATGGTTAAGAGTACATGCAGCTCCTCCTGAAGTCCCAGGTTTGGTCCCTAGCACTCAAGTCAGGCTGACCACAGAACTGCCTTCAACTCCAGATCCAAGGAATCTGATGTCCTCTTCTGTCCTCTCAGGGTAACCGCAAGCATGTGAACATGATAACACACACATACACACACACATGAAAAAAAAATGACATTTAGAATAGAAAGCAATTGCCTGCATTGTGGGTTATAATTACTATATAGGTTTTTAAATTATATATTTATTAATTTAAAATAAAATATAATTACACCATTTAAAATTAAACAAAATAGAATTACATTGCTCCCCCTTTCCCTTTTCTCTCTTTATCCCCTTCCATGTCCCTTCACAACAAGCTCCCTCTCAAATTCATGGC
>NW_026068002.1:5052338-5138162 GCF_014885135.2 Alexandromys fortis
TTACTTTAAGACGGATTATATACCTATTTTCCAAAAGTCATCTGCTTTCGAAATATGTTCATTTAGCTTAAAATCAGTTGGACTCCATGACCTTTCAGTGAACCATGTGATTTTGTTACACATATTAGTTTCAAATGGATTTACTTTTCTAAAAATTATTCTTTACATGTAATACTAGATAAGCAGGGGGACTAAAGAAAATTAAACTTTTGGAGAAAGGCATTTTATATAACGTTTACAAGAGAATATATTGATTATCTATGATATATTTTCCAGCTAGGTGGCCAAGAGGCCATTGTGATGGGAGCATGAACACAGTTCTAAGAGGGTGAGCCAAGGCTCTCATCTAATTCTCTAAGAAGACTGCAGCACTGACTTAATGGCAGGAGAAACTGAGCTTCCTCCATTATTTCAAAGTTCATAAGGTATTTCATTTTTAGAGATACATATGTCTATAGAAGCATATCTATCTCAAGGATTAAAACGAGATGAAATAAAATACATAAGAAGACATCTTACAGTTGCTGTGGGGAAGACCAACTGGTAATTTTTCTCTTTTGTGGGTGGCCTAAAATTAAAATGAACCTTAATCATAAGTTCAGCGTAAGTAGGTGTCACTTTCTTGGCATATAACAGGAAAACTAGGATAGTCAACGAACTGGTCAAGCTTCTTTTCTTTCACCACGATTTATCATGCACATTGAGCACATGAACAAAGGGACCTCCAAAGCCAGTCTTCATGTCGTAGAAGAGCTACCTTTAGCTGCAGTGTTCTTTCTCCTGGCAAATGCTTCTTTAATATCAGTATATGACAGTATTGAGCAGGAATCTGTCTCACCAAACAGCAACACAGCTCCCTTCCATGTTCTATTGTCTATTGCCTTGGAAATCAATGAAGTGGAAAGAGTGTCTGTCTTCACTTCCTTTCTATTACTCTGATAAAACACTACTGTCCAAGGCAACTTGGGGAAAGGATGGGCTTTATGGGGCTTCTATGCCCTGATCATAGTCTATTATTGAAGAAAGCCAAAGAGAAAACTCAAGACAGGGCAGGAACCTAGAGGAAGGAACTGAAGCAGAGACCATGGGGAAAGAGTTCTTATTGACTTTTTCTTCATGGATGGCTCAGCTTGCTTCTTAGACCACCTGGTAACACCTGCCCAGGAGCGGCATTCCCCTCAGTGAGAGGGAGGCCTTCCAGCACCAACCATTGCCCAAGAAAATCCCCTATAGACTTGCCTATCAGCAATCTGATGGAGGCATTTTCTCAGTTGAGATTTTTCTTCCCAGATATTTCTAGCATGGGCCAAGTTGACCAAAAAACTAACTAGAACCTTAAAGCAATAATATGTAATTATAACTAATATTTACTGGGAACTTTCTATGTACCAAGAATTCTATTTCTAATATATTTTAAAGGGCTTAGAAATGCCAAATATTTGAAGATCAGCCAATACAGCTTTTGAGCACAAACAGCCTTTCTTCAAAAAATTTTTAAACACTTTAATATGATAGCACGATTATTTTGTGATTCTTTAAGTACAGCATGAAAAAAAAGGAACCTCGAGGTCAGTAATGCTTTGAAATAAATTTATGCTTCATGATCAGAGTGGTATATGTACATATTTTAAAAAATCATGTATATGTTAAATAGAGACTTGCATATGTGCTACATACACACATGACACATGTAAATATATTAACAGTAGACATGGATATCTACATAGCAATGTTCTCTACATATATTTATGTGATTTTACATATACAAACATATAATTATGTATTTGTATGAATTAATATTTAAACAACCATTCTACATATAAATCTTAAGGAGTGTATGAATACTGGCCTCCCAAACTTGCCTTTTGAAATAACTTGGAGGTAAGCAACACTGTGTTTGAAGACAGTTGATGCTCCAGCACACCAGTTCATACACAGGTCAATTCAAGGTGGAGAAACAGGATGTATTCTACTTTGTTAGTTTCTCACCTGTTTTCCTGAATGTTTCTGGATTATTCTTAGCATCCTAATCATTCATGAAAGGTTCTTCTTTTCACATAAGGCATAGTTTTCTTTTATGTTAATTTTATTTTTATGTCTTAAGATGTTTTTCATTCTTATTTTTTTCAAATGTTACACACACACACACACACACACACACACACACACCAATTTTATGTGATAAAATGTTAACCCCTACCAAATGGATCAGGAGTTGATGCCTTGGGAACAAAACCATGATAAATGGAATTAATGTCCCTGTAAAAGGCTCTGAGATGCTCCCTACCAGTTCTGCTTTGTGCGTGCATGGAAAAGCCATCTGGGAACTAGGAGATGGGTACCCATTGGCCCTCACTTCTGTTGACGCTTTCCGACTGGATCTCTAGTGTCCTGAGCAATGAGAAATATATTTTTATTATTCATAAGTCACCCAGTCTATGGTATTTTTTTAAAATAGCACCTGGAGTTAACTAAGGCACTTTCTTAGTAATTACATTGCAAAGACAATATTTCTCAAGGTCTTTCAGGACCTTATTTTTTATTAATCAGTGTTTTCCTAGTGTGAATGTGAGTCTATGTGAATGGGAGTTATATTTGTATAGCAAATATGGTTTCTACAAAGTTTATCTTTCTTGACTTCCGTCTTTCCATCCTTCTGTCTTTGCCATCTTACAGCTAATAAAACCTACTTTCAGGGATCTTTTTTGCCTTCCTTTCAAACAGTAAAAAGTTTTTTTATTTCTAAGCACTTTTTTAAAGTGCTACTTCTTGAAAATTTAAATACTACATATAAGTGTATTTTGATTTTCCTTGTAGAGTAGCTCAGAGGTCCCCCTCCATCTCAGCACAGAATGTAAATTTTAAACAAATAGGCAATCAATGTACATAATTAAAGTTTTCATGGAAGGTATGTGTGTGTGTGCATGTGTGTGTGCATGTGTGTGTATGTGTGTGTGTGCGTGCATGTGTGTGTGTGTGCGTGCATGTGTGTGTGTGTGCGTGTGTGTGTGTACGCGTGTGTGTGTGCACGTGCATGTGTGTAGAGGCCAGAGGACAAGTCCAGATGCCTTTACTCAGGTGCCCTCCATTTTCTTTCCCTGAAAACAGGGCATCTCTCACTGGTCTGCAGTTCAACAAGTAGGCAAGGCTGGCTGATCATCGAGCCCCAGGATATAATTTGTCTCCGCATCTCCATGCTGGGGCTGCAAGCATACACTACCACAGCCAGGTTTTTTAATGCCGGTTCTGCAGACCAAGCTCAGGATGTCAATACTTGCCAGGCAAGCACTTCACTCCCTGAGCCATTTCCCCCAAGGAGACCTTGGAGAGCAAAAGTTTTCCCATATGTCTGAAGAGACTTAATCCGCACCTGGCTTGAGAGCAAAGGACCCCATCAGTTGAAATCATAAATTCTCAGAAATTGTTCAGAATCTGGGAAGCAGAAGGAATTTTGAAAGTCTACGTAGTGATAAGATGCGATGGACCACTCCTGGGGTTCACACCAGATGTATTCTTATCTCTTCACTGGAGTCTTCTGTATATTTGAATGCACACATGGATTTCTTCTCCAGGCCAAACAGCCTTCATTATTTGACTGAACCCTGTGTGATGTGGCTTCCCATTTTTCCTCAGACTCTGTAACAGAACTCTGTGGACTGAACGAAGCATTTTCTTTTCCTTTCAGGAATAGCTGGAGCGTATCTGTCATGATACAAACCGCCATTTCTCTTTCCTAGTTGATAGACCATCATTGCCGCAGTGCAGGAAAGCAACCTTGTCACATTGTCCCCTAACTGGTATCTCATTAGCCTCCTCTCTATCTACTCTACTTTTGAAAGAATGATTTTTTTCCCCAAACCCTTGTTCCAAAAAGTCTTTGGATATTCAAATATGTCTCCTGGGAGTTCTCGAGGATGGGGTAGGTAATTTTTCTAGACCATAAAGGAAGGAAGGATTTCCATTCAATTCTTGTAAACTTGAACCCCAGATGATTGGGTAAGGATGGGAATTACAGAACCTGTCTGTTAGCCCCTTCATCCAGTACCGGTTTTGAATGAATATGTCTCGGACTTTGTCTCACAATCTGGAAGAGATAATACATTCAGACTTCAGTTGATTTTAGTTTCTGTTTCATACATCCCTGAGAAAGGATGGTTGTATATTATCTTGAGAATCTAAGTGTTTCTACTGGTCAGTTCTGATGATTTAGCACAATTGCTCTGCACAACTCAAATAAATAACATCCTTATGTTTGAATGATTTGATTTGACATCATGAATAAGCAAGATGTCTTCATAATTAATGGCTCCCTTCCCAGGCCTCTCAGTTTCAACAGTGCACAGGCACAAACACAGATATTTATTTGTGTGGAACTTTTCTAGTGAAAATGTATGCATGGATGTATAAATAAATTTGTGTGATGGAAAACCCGTGCTTTAGCTATTTTCCCTGCTTGTATATTCATTATTTGTCTTGGCCACTTATAATTGAATATCATCTCTAGTCATGAAAATTCTATGAAGCAGATTAGAAGAACCCACTTTTGTTTCCCATTGCATGGAAATGTACCTCCCGCTCCTCATAGTTGCATAATCGACAGCAGGATTTGTTTATTGCCACCTGGGATTATTTAATAATTAAAGACATGAAAGTCAAAAAACCTGAGCTATTACACACTTCTAGATAATGCTTGGGTCAAGACAATATGAATTCCCATCTTGAGAAAGCATGTTCAGTACAAAGTTTGGAGACATGGGCATGGAGATTAGACCTGAAACAGAAATTTATTAACACTTGTAAAAACATCTTAAAACTCTCAAATTTATGGCGTTTCAACAAGTTCTCATGTTGGAAACCACTTGAGGCCTCTCATCTGAGCAAGATCATTGGTGCTCTGTGCATGGGCGGATATCTAACTGACAGCACATTTTATGGAAACTCTGACTTTTGAATTGTGTTCATTTGAGCCTGCCTGCCTTTCTTTTTTTCCATTCTTAGACTCTCTCTCATTTTCTTATTTATTTCTTTTTAAAAAAGGTCTGCTTATTTCTTTTTTAATTGTATTTGTGTTTAGCTTATATGAGTCTGTGTCCCAGATGCATTCAGTGCCCATGGAATCCAGGAAAAGGAATCAACTCTTCTGGAACTAGAGTTACAGATGGTTGTCATCTGCCATGTGGGTACTGGGAATTGAACCTGGGTCCTCTTAAAGAGCAGCTGGTTCCCTTAACCTCTGGGTCATCTCTCTAGCCCTGCCTTCTTTGTGCTTTCTTTCCTCTTCTTTTTCAACTTTTTTTGAGACATGCATTGCTATGTAGCTCAGCTGACAATGAACTCCCTGTCCTCTAGCCCCAGCCTTCTGAAAATAAACACTAAGATTGCTGGCCTTTGTCACCTCTCCAAGCCTGAGATCTTTCTCTATATGCTTCATGTCGGAAGACGGATTCCAGAGCATACTCACCTACAGCAAGGGCTATAAGAACGACTAAGGGAAGGGGAAACTGAAAAAATTTGCTCTCTTTTCCTGGCAATTATGTAAAATTTGTGCTGATAAGACTAAATAAAACAACCAAAAAAAAAAAAAGGGGGGGGGGCGGTGGTGGATAGGACTGGAGAGATGGCTTAGTGGCTAAAACAGATTGCTGCATTAGCATGAGGACCTGGGTACAGATCCCAAGCCAGGTCCCACTCACCTGTAAACTTGGCAATGTGAGCTGAAGAGACAAGCGCATTGTTGGGGGGCCAACTAGCTGCCAACCTAGCAGAAAAACCTGAGCTCCATATTCAGGGAGAGACCCTGCCTCAAAAAGATAAGGCAACTCTCACCAGCCTGTAGTTCTAACAACTGCAAGGGATCCAACATACTCTTCTGGTCTCTGAGAGTGCCTTCGTGTAAGTGGCATACACATATACACATGGATAACAGTAAAAAATAAATCATAAAACTATTTTTGAAAAGCTGCCTGCTGTGTTCATCACGGCGTTTTGCCTTTTCTCTCCAATTCTCAGTGAAACTAATGTATATCCCTCAAAATGAACTTGTTGTGAGGATAAGCCAAGGGAAGGGCTTCCTGAGCAACCACAGAACCAGAGCGTCCAGTGGAAATCCTGCACGGCCTCTGCTGCCTGCCTTCTACGCATCTGCCTTACCCTGTCTTTGTTAGGCCTAATTACCCCACTCTTCTCTCCATTAAATCTTATTTTGGTTGTAGACAATGGCTTTGGCAACTCATTTCACTGTGCTGGACTGCATGGCCCTAATTCCAGGAATGTTGCAGCCACTTTTTATCTTCAGGGTTTAATGAGGACATTTTATCTAACCACTGCATCTCTTCGGTCACCCAGAGACATGTTAAACTCCCAAGCACTCACCCAGAGCTGATGCTGGAGCAACCATGGCACCATTTGTTGAGTGTTGACACTCATTCACTGATAACCTTTCCTTGGGTCTGACTTTCCAGCTGTTTTCCCACTCACTCCATAGCTAAGTTGTTCAGACTTTGTTTTTGTTTTTTTCTCTTTTTTCACTTAATTGATGGGCATGTTGTGTGGGGCAGAATCAAAGCCACTGCTATCCTCTTAAGATTGATTATACTTGTGGTTTGTCCCTTCTGCCAGAACTCCCACGAGGAGGCCAGCCTGCTTAGACCAGACACAGTCTTGTCACAGTTAAACTTCTCTTCTTATCAAAGTGTTTGTCATTCTGTGTTGGAATGTTTTTGCCAATATTTTGTCTAAGTATCAAAATCTTACTGAAAATTTCTAGCGAGAGTCGTGAAGTTAGTGAAAGATTCAGAAGAGTTTTTAACTGAATTTAAGGAAGAAAAGAAGTTGTTAGTGCACTAAACCAAAAGTCAGAGCTCAGGGGGAAAGATTACTGCATGTGGAGCAAAGAAATCATGAGTTTTAAGGTAAATTTCTAGAATATGTCGATGCCACCTCTTCCTCATTTCATTCTTCTGTTGCCTGAGCTTGGCATACATTCTGACAGCTATACGGGTAAGAAATCATCCCATTTTGAGAGCCACGGCTTCATCCTGCTCACTAATGTCTCTGCTTTAGGGTAAAAAGAGGTACATCATTGTCTTCCTGTGGGTATAATAAAAATAGATAGATTACACAGAGACGGAACGTTTGTTGGGTTTGTAGCGAATTCCTTTCTGTGCCCAGGGAATTTAAGCCTTGGCTGGAAAGGAGCAGCTGTGGTCTTGAGGCTCTGCTGTCTCAGACACACTACAAAGAAGTAATTCAATTAATGTATTGCTTTGGAAGACTTTGACACAATGGTGATGTACATGACCTACTCGCGGTGGGGAGAGATGAAAATGCTGTATTGGCAAAAGCCTCTCCTTCCTTTAATGAGACATGATATTGTTTAGAGCATCCTGAGGCAGAAGAAAATGTGATGGAAAATTCAAACTGAAAGGAAGGGGATGTAAAGTCATTGGCTGGGGAGCAGCATAACAATTCCCTCCCAGTTGTGAAGACTTCAGGTCCCCAAGTGATAAAATCTACCTTTTCTTTGCAAAGGAAAATTAGACTCCTCCCTCCCGATTTTAAGAAGGCTCTCCATTAACTTTCTAGATCTTTGTGGAGGTGTTTCTTTGAATAAAAAGGGGCCTAGAAAATCTAACCAGAAACAAATAAGAATGAGCTATCACAACACTGATGAGGGGAGGACAGAAGATGACAAGCTCCACGTCAGTCTCAGCTCCATAACGACACCTAATCTCCCAAATGAAACTCACCTCGAACAGCAATCTTATTCTTTCTCTTTCTTTCAGGTATGGGCATCAACTTCCCAATGTGTTTTAAGAAAGGTTGCCAGGCTACTGAACTCTTCATGTTTATTCTAAGGATCTATGGGTGCCTAGAGAAGGCAACTGCACAAGAGAAAAGACCCGTCCCATCTCTGTGAGACTTCTGCACTTGTTCTGGGATGGAACAGACACTCAAGGTGAGCCCTTTTAACATCAGTCACACTGCTGGTCAGGAATTAAAGTGCCTGGGTCATTTCAAAACTTAAAATTGTCCAACCTGTACATTAAACTTTTCTCTCCCTTTGTCCAACAGACCCTGTAGTTAGGCATTTTGTGCACTGCACAGGAATAGTAGACCAAGACAACTAGTCCATGCTCCTCCATCCTTCTCTATGCTTCTAAGTCTATGTTTGGAGTTCTTTGCTCTCTGGATGAGAGTGTTTGTAAGTGGGTAGTTCCCTTAAGGTATCAATCTTCAATATTTCCTCTAATGTGTTTAAAAGCTCTGATCTAGGAATCCCAAGAGATGGTGTTGGACACACACAAAGTCATAGGGCAACAAAAAGGAGAAAATTTAAGTAGAACTGTAAGCAATTAGCTTCTTTAACCATGCCCACTGAAAGTCTTACCACTTCTATCGGGAAGCACATATCCGATGTAGATACTGGTTTTCATTTATAATTTGTTTGCTAGATAATATTGACCATCCTTTGGTTGCTAATTAGCAAACTGTCTCAAGTTCACACCCTTATATTGATTCTTGTATTCGGTGATGTCTTCTGTCTTCTTGATACTTGAGATGTAGGAAACAAGCAACAATAGCTTGTAGTATAGAACATTCTTGCACCCAAAGAATTCAACAAATCACTACAACCATGATTCAGGTGTCAGCGTGGAGAGACCAGATAGGCAGAGATACACTGAATAATGCCTTTCCAGTCTGTTCCTGCTCAGAAGTAGTTTATTTATATGTATGTATATGTGTGTGCATGTATACCACATGTGGGCAATTGCCCTCAGAGGCCACAAGACGGCACTGGAACCTCTGAAGCTGGAGTTAACAAGCTGTCAGACATGGGTGCTAGGAACCAAACTTGCATTTTCTGGAAGAGCAGTGAGTGCTCTTAACTGCTGGGCCAGAACTTCGGCCCCAGCTATGGGCACCTTAAAATAAACTGATAGTCCTAACGGTTACTGTCTACACAGTCATGGGCATTATGCTACTGTAGACCCTAAGATAGGCACTGGGTGGAGAAAAAGACTGGGCATTCACGAGTATGATGGCTTGTGACGAAGGATTTGGAAGTTGCCACTCCAGGGAGAAAAGAAAGAGACAGATATGGTAGGTAGAGCATGCTTGCTGGAGGTTGATGAGGTCAAATTAATTATTGTGTATATTTATTGGGGCTTGAAGAAACATTATGCAAGTAGGGAGGGTATAAGCCTGATCAAAACACAAAGAGTATAGCATCCAAATATCTTAGCCAGTAGCTTTATTCTTTTGTGTGTCCTGTATGGCCCCTACAAAAGGCTGAATTATGAATCCCATAGGCATCTCAACTGGGAAGTAGGAATGGAAAAGGCATAATGGTTTTGGAAAGAGAACGGACAAGAACACCCACGAAGCATTTAGTTCAGAATTAAATCATAATATAATGAGTAATTAGGAACATGGCAATTTTTTTTGAATGTGTGCCCTTAATGAACCTTATTGGTCACATACCATAAAAGTGGTTTCAAACTGTTTCCAGTTCCCATCATTTGTGTTTTATAAGGACAGATACCAATAACCTACAGATATATATCACTTGAGCTATATAGAACTGAGATTTTGAGGTGCAGATTCACAAGTACTTAATAGAATGGGGAGAAAAGCCCTTCCAGGGTTCAGAATGCAATAAGGATGAGAAAAAGAAAGAAAACCAATTCCTGTAGTCACATGCTTTTCAAAATATTTGAGGTTAGTGAATCCTACCAGGAAAAACATCATAAACTAACCCCAATTTATTTCCAGGGTTCATAATTAGGGTTGTGTAAGTGAACACTGAACAGTATTATGACCTGCAAATACGCCTCATAAGAACTCAGATCCACAATCATTTGAGAGTTTTCCACATGGTAGATTTTAACTGGACAGAGGTTGAAGGAATGCTTATGGGCTAGACAGTGCTGGGGGCTAAAACCAAAATCACTTTAATAATCCACAGTTTAGCCACGTGGCTTCTCAGCACAGCAGAACTCACCCTCACAGGGAGCTACTTGCCTGACAACGTGGTGGCAAGTGCTGGTCTAAAAGAGGACACAGGACACCAAGGTGACTTCGTGGATCATGTCATCCTAGCAGGACAAGGAGTCAGCCTGTGCACTGAGGGTGTGGCCCACGGGGCCTTACCACTCCCTAAAGCCATTGCTATTGCGAATTTGACAAGGTCATCTTCTGCTCCATGGTATTTTCTGCTCAGCTGAGTATTTTTAATTTCATAGTACTGAGCAAATCTTAACATTATGGTCTCATGCACATGAGTGTTCCTCTGCAAAGGGCAAAGGTCAATGTCAACTGATTTCCTTAATCACTCTCTTTTTTACTTCAAAATTTACCTTTTAATTTTACTTTATTACATTTTATTGTGTGTGGAGGGGAGGGCTTTGCATCCATGGACTTGCGCATGTGCCGTGCCATGCGTATGGAGGTCAGAAAGTAGCTAATAACTGTTTCCTTCTGCCACATGGGTCCTGGAGATAGAACTCAGGTCATCCAATGTGGGGGTAAATGCTTTTACCTGCTGAGCCAAGATCTCTAGCTGAGCCCATAACTCATTGACTCAGGGAGAGTGACTGTCCGGCAAGCCCTAAATATGGACGCCCCTCATGCTCCTCTCTGACCCTCAAGCAGGTATTGTCTGTCCCGGAATTTGTTTTCTTAGTGGAGTTTCTGGAAATTAAGCCCACGTCTCAGGTCTCACATTCATCAGCTCTCCAAACTGATATTTTTGGAAGAAATAACCTGTTTGCTGTTGTACTTTAGACTTCTGTTCTCTCTATTACTGCAGCGAGAGGGTATCACAGAAGTCTAAACACTTAGAAGAGCGGGGAGCAGGGCAGACAAGAGCCTCAGAGGTAGAAGCCAATGTCCTGGGACAACTCCGTTCTAATGAGGGGAGACTGAGGAGCATTCCCAGAGGAGAGCTTCGTTTACATGACTGCTCCATCCCTGGCCTATGTCCTTTCCAGAAAACACTCAAAAGAGACACTGAGACACTGGCTACAGTCACTTGGATATTTGACACCTGTCCAGTCCAAAGTGGTCCAACATGCACTAATTAGATGAAAACAACTTCCTACAGGGTCTGAGTACCTACAGGTTCTCATTGACCCTTTGGCTCAGTATAGAGTGGGGACAGGTCCGTCTCCTAATCATTTAACTTCCTCTCTTAGCTCACTCTTGGTTTAGAGCTGTTTTCACTTTCTGCCCAAGTCTTCTTGCAGAGCTGTGGCTCTGTCTCCACCCATCACAGACTATGTGTTCTGACAGACATGAAGAATTACAGTGAAATGCATGCACTGTTTAAAATAAAATCATCTATGTCATGAATAAGAAAAACAAAACAGATGGAATTACGTCTTTGCTCATGCCCCAGAACAGTTTCAAGCCCTTCTCAAATGCTTAATTTAATAAAGAAAGAAAAGAAATCCTCTAACATTATAAATGCAGTAAAGCAAAAAGCCTAATTCTCAGTCACACAGGAATTTGGTATCAATGATTTCGGTGTGAGGAACTCGCTGGTGAGATGCACGGGGTTTATGGTCATAGGGTGAGGGTAAATCACCCAGGCCCAATGGCTATTGATTGGAACATGGGGGGCAAAGTAGCTCGGCCTCAGCATATTCCAGGATAGAAGAAGGATCTGTGGCATGTAGCTGTGGTCAGAAAGAGGAAGCCTCCTATCAAAGGGGGCGCAATGCGCCTGCTGTCTCTTCAACACAACATGGCATTCCTCCAGAGGCATTCTGGGCAAATGATCCTTCACAGGCCATTTCTCTCTCACCGCTTCAAAGGCAGGGAAGGTGCAGTGTAATCCTTTTGTTAGTTCCAGAGTCACCAGGAAAGCTCACAGTCCTCAGGCCGCCTGGCTGCTTTCTGGATGGAATGCTTCAACTTGCCATCAATGGGAAAGTGCAATCAGTCTTAGGCAGGGAATGTTGGAAATCTCTCTCTCTCCTGACCGGTGGGGAGAGACAGGAGAGAAGGGAAGGGTTTATTCAATACCAGAGTGCAGCGTAAACAAGTGCCCGTGGTCGTTTCCTGCAGGGAAGTGGAAAGATTAGCCTGGTTTACATGGAGCTGAGGAGAGGGCTTAGCACACGTTATAGCTGATTAAACAGGAGTGAATCATTGCCCAGCCCCATCTAGATAATCTCCAGCCATTATCTTTCATAATAACAGGGGACTCTTGAGCGATCCCTTCTCCTCTGACTGATGTCTGTGAAGAGATGGAGGGCACTCTTCCCATGCAGGACATATGCGGCCATTCGACTGTCACCTTCCCGCTGCAGTCCTTTGGCTTGTTCTTTAGTTTTTCAAGATCATACACAAGATAGTGTTACAGCCCCTAATTGTAAGCTTTTAAAACCGCCTGCGAGGAAGCTCAGGATCACTTTCAGGTTCTTAGAAGCAAAGTCTCTCCTGCCAAGTGTCCTTGGGGACCTTTGTTACCAGAAGTGGGCACTTTGCCAGATGCTGCAGGGAAGCTTTATAAAAATAGACAAGATAAATGGACTTTTAGTGTAGTATTGTGCCAGACTTTTAATTTTCAGGAAATTATTTTTTTAACCTAGCTGAGAGTCAAGTCAATTTGTGACTTAGTTGAGAGGTTGGGGGTGGGGAGTGGTGGCTATGTGACATTTTAAAGTCAGGAAAGCCTGCCACACAAAACAGGTTTCTCTTGGCAATCAAGATAACCCAAGAACCACAAACACATTGTCAGAGGGAAAAATTACATTTTGCTGCAATAAAGATCATGTACAGATGACTTATTCCTCTTTCAAGTTCAAGCACAAAGAGACTGTTTATATATTTCCACTTCTGACCCAGGAGGGCAGAACAACGTCGGAGGCCCGAGAAGACGGTAAAGAGCTTCCAGCTATTGCTTTGATAAAGAAATAGCATGCTCACATATACAACCCAAGCTGTGACGAATCAGAATGGAGTCACTGCCATAGATGACCAGTTGGCTTTTTATAACCTCGTACATACAAAAAGAAAGCATTTCCGCTGTTTTTGCTTTCTTAATTTATTTTAAAAAGATATTATTTTTGTTTTATGCAGATGAGGGTTTTGCATGCATGTATGTATGTGCACCACATATGGGCCTGGTGCCTTAGAGGCTGGAAGTAGGCCGGGGATTCCTTGGAACTGGAACTACAGATGGCTGTGAGCCATCCTATGGGTGCTGAGACATAAGCCCAGGCCTCTGGAAGAGCAACAGGTGCTCTTAACCATTGAGCAAGCTTGCCATCTTTCTTTTGAACGCTCCAGCAGTTTAAAAAAATGTTCACTTTGCTTGATTTCTTTGGAATATGGCAAATTCTTTTTCTAAACGGGGTCCTGGCTGCCTGTATCATTTCAAGGACAACCCAAGTTGACACACATACCCCCAATTTTATGGTATCATTAAATTTTATAACAGAACTATCCCATGATAAACGTAATTGCATGAAACAATTGAAAAATGTTTACTGAGTCCCTTTGAAGTGCAGAGCTATGTAATGGAAGAAGATAGCTCTGAAAAAGCAGCCAACAGTCCCTAAAACATGTGCAAGGTGGTGCAGAGAAAAGATCTCCTTGTGTTTACAAATATGCAAGCACACGTGCGCTCAGCATTACCAGTAATGTGGGGCAGCAGTGTCAACAATGAGACAGGAGAGGGAGCCACTGTGCATACGAACGCCTTCGTTCATCATGATGATGATGCTGATGAAGACGACAATGATGATGACAATGATGATGACAACGATGATGGTAATGATGATGATGACGATGATGACGACGATGATGATGACAATGATGATGACGATGATGATGACAATGATGATGATGACGATGATGATGACAATGATGATGACAATGATGATGATGACAATGATGATGATGACGACGATGATGATGACAATGATGATGATGACGATGATGATGACAATGATGATGATAATGATGATGATGACGATGATGATGATAATGATGATGACAATGATGATGATGATGATGACGATGATGATGTGTGTGTGTATGATAGAGAAAGAGGGATGTAAAAGGGAGAGAGGCGGAGGGAGGGAAGGAGAGGGGCTAAGGAGAGAGGAATGCGTATAAGTACGGGTTTTCCATAATTGATATTCCCTTCTCTCTTCCTCTTCCTCCCCCTTCTACCTTCTCTCTCTGTTTCTCTGTCTGTCTCTGTCTCTCTCTTTGTCTCTGTGTGTGTATGTAACAGAATATCCTATAGCAGAATGACCTTGAACTTGCTATTTGGCAAGGATCTTGAACTCATATTGTCCTGCACTCTACCAGCTGAGCAGCATCTCACCCTGTAATCACTTTATATAACTTACATGCATTCCTCCAGGCTTCTTGAAAGGGAACCTATGCTAGGCACCTGTCACACAATTGTCATTGCAATAACTGAAGTAGGTATTGATCACCTGCATTTTACAGACCTTGAAATGGAGCCTTAGACAAGCAAGTTACCTAAATCTACCAGGTAGCAAATGGAGGCGCCACCCTTTCTCGGATTTTATATGTTCTGATTCAGCACCCTGTAGATTACCGATGTTTAAAATATAAGCTTTGCAGACCTGGATTTGATAGAAGGATAGTAAAATCAGACCACAGACCACTCTGTGCCAAACTGGAGTCAGAGCATGTTGGAAAACAGGCCCAGTGTTTCCTGCTCCTAGGGCCTCTGTGACTTCAGATATTTGGAGTTTCAAGGAAATATAGTTGTGCAAGGTGAAATCCCAGCTCGTTGCTTCTGTAGCTGAGGCCACTTGAGCTGAGCGCTCTTTAGTTTCCAGGACAGCCTTTCAGGGGTGTACAAATCATAAAGCATGCAAAAATCCTATTTCATCCCCCAGGGAGGAGGAAGGGGAAGTAGGATTCCCTAGTGAGTGGCTGGTGTCTGAAGGATGCTGTGTATCTCAAAGATGAATTTCCAGGTAGCTAATTGGAACCGAATGTGCATCTTACCCTCCTTTCTGGAAACTTCTTTCCCCCTGCCTCCTCCCCCGCCCCTTGCCCCCCGCCCCCCTCCCCTGCCCTGGGTTAGGAGACTCAGAATAAATTTAGGATGAAAAAAAAACTTTTTTTTTCCACTAGATTTTGGGATGAAATGAAAGTTAATTGTGGCAAAGAAATGTTTTCATCTGTTTTATAAGATTCAATTGGGAGATAATAGGTAATTGCAAGCTAATTCCCCGATTTAGAGAATCCCAAGATTGAATGGAAATGTGATTATGTCTGTTTGGGAAAAGGCATTTGTGAAATATTTGCGTTCATTACCCTTCCTCTGAGCAGAAGAATACTTAAATCAAGTTCTGTCTTCCTCTGGGGAACGCGTTTCTTCAGTTGAAGATACAACATGTTCTTTTACCTAGTTCAGTTAATATGAGAATCCAGGGATAATTTCTGTGAGACTTATAACGGGCTCTCCATATTAGACAGTTGCCAAAGCCACCAGGCCCTGACTAAGAACCTTATTGCCATCTTTCATTACAAACCGTATTATTTTATACATGCCACTCAATGTCACTTTTCTGTCTCTGCATTAATTTCATGGCAAAAGGATTAAGGAGTTGTATTTTACACCACCCCATCATTTTTCTCCCAAAAACATAGGCACCATTCCTATTTTTGAAAAATATTCTTACTTATTTTTATGCAAGTGCGTCTGCATGGAGGAACGTAAGGCATGTAAGTACGGGAGCCTGTGGAGGCCAAAAGAGGGTGTTGGGTCCCCTGGAACTGGAGTTGAGGTGGTCATGAGCTGCCCAGTGAGGATACTGGGAGTAAAGTTTAGGTCCTTTGCAAGAGCAGGAGAACTTAACTGTTGAGCCACCTTTTCAGTCTTGTTAGTCATATTTAATTATTAATAGTAATGCTAACAACATTTTAGGCCCCACACTTAATAGCCATGAAAACTCTACAAAGTAGGTGCTGTGTTCATATTGCACGTGGTGAAGTGAGGTTTGGGGAGTATAAAGATAAAACTTGGGGCTGGAAAGATGGCTCAATGTGTAAAGATGTGCGTGCCATGAAGGCTTGAGGATCTGAGGTTGCATACTTAGCACACACGTGGAAGAGCCCAGAGTAGCAACGCATGCTTGTAACTTCAGGGCCGGGGAGCGAAGACTATGAGATCCTTGAGCTGATGGACCAGCAAGAGGACAGTCCATCACCAGGAGGACAAACCAAACAGAGAACAGATTATAGAAAACATACTGACATGGAGCAGATGGAGTAGGGGTGGCCGATCATGCCCTTAGAGACATTGAACTTCTCTCTTGCAAATGACTTTACTGTTTGTATTGTTCTGTGTTGGCAACCTGTGCTCTTGAAAATGGTGGAAATGGAGGACAGGAGGGACCCCTGTCCCCACCTGTGTCATCATCCTGTCAGCATAGACCAGCTATCTGGTATTTTTGCTACTTTCCCTAAAATCACGCTAGTCTAGAAAATGAAGGAGTGAGATATTCAAAGAGAAAAGGACACATAGAAGAAAATATTTTCAACTCAAATGTCAAGAGCTAAGAAAAGAAAACAACTGTAGTATTGTTGGTTTCTCTGTTCCTGAGAAATGAGGAAGGTTCTGTCTCTTTTAGCATTCACACTTTCATTGTGTCAACTGGTCCCCTTTTAAGTTCATAGCCTGGATTCTCACACTCCCCGAAGCTGGGGGATATGGCAGGGTTCCATGGCTGGGCACAGACTCTCTGCACAAGCGCAACCATATACAATGGCAGCTGCTATGGTTCCTTCTTCATCAGTGACTCTGTTGGACATTTTTCAAGCTTGCGTAGCCAGCATTACTTTTTCCAAAGGCCTATTTATTGTATTTCATGTGTATGAATGAGTGTTTTGCCTGCATGTGTATATGTGTCAGATGCGTGCCTGGTACCCATGGAAATCAGAAGAAAATATCAGATTGCATGGCTCTGAACCACTACGTAGATGCTGTGAACTGAGCCCTGGTCTTCTGTAAGAGCAGCAAGTGCTCTTAACTGCTGAGCCATCTCTCCAGTCCCCCTTGAGAATTTCTTCCCCAGGCTTCGTTTAGTAGCATCTCGAGAGTCCCTTGTTCATGGCTGGAACTGACTCCAACTTGCAGGAGTAAAGTTTTTGGCCTGTGATAGACTTTGCAAGACTTTGCAGAAACGTTGGCTCGTTTTCGTTGAACGTTTTCAACTCGCAAGAGGGGAAGTTGAAATGGCAGTGAAACCCGGAAGAGAGATCCCTGGCTGGGGAAAGAAAGATTCTCAGTGATGTTTTTGTCAGACACTTTCCTCAGTCACTTCTCTATCTGTCTTTCACTGAACTTGCAGCTTCCCAGTTGGCTAGACTGACTGGCTTGGGAGCTGCAGGGATCTTTGTGTCTCCCTTCCACCACAGTCCAAGCACTAGAGTTACAGATATTTGCCACTTTGGCTTTTTACTTGGGTGCTGGGATCTGAACTCAGGTCCTCATGTCTTCATGACAAGCACTCTGACCTGCTGCTGAGGCATCTCCCCAGTCCCCTGATGATGTTTTCTGAAAGCCTGTTCAGTGTGAATCATTAAACTTCTTTCTTTCCTCCTATCTCCCTCTTTTCCTTCTCACTATCTCCTTCCTTCCTTCCTTCCTTCCTTCCTTCCTTCCTTCCTTCCTTCCTTCCTTCCTTCCTTCCTTCCTTCCTTCCTTCCTCCCTCCCTCCCTCCCTCCCTCCCTCCCTCCCTCCCTCCCTCCCTTCTTCCCTCCCTCCCTTCTTCCCTCCCTCCTTCCTTGCCTTTTTTTTTCCTTCAGGGAGGAGTAGTTTACAGTCAGAACTTGGCTCAGGTTTGAGATGTTTGAGCAGAATGACATATGAGTACTTCTTTATCAGAATATGCAAACCATGTGTCTGTGCTCATGCTAGGTCCATTTAGACAATTCTAGCCCGGTGTGCCCCTGCTTCAGGCTGTTTCTCGGTGTCACACCAACAGGATGCTCCACTTGCTTCACAAACCAACCTCTGTGTGTGACACAGTTTCTGTGGAGTGGCTCAAAGGTACAAAACATGATCAAGAAAGAAGACAGCTGACCTAGTGGCAGAGAGCCCGAAGGGAGAGGGAAGGAGTTGTGGCAGCAGGGTCACAGGCTGCGCATGGGCAACGAGTCTCTGATAGGCTACGCTGGCCCCATTTAGCAACCCTGGGCTGTAACAGCAGGTCTCAGACAAATAAGGCAAGCAGAAAATCTTCTATGGAAACATGAAGACTTCTTTCACCATTAGCGGGTGACTTTGTCTTTGGTGGGGTGCCTGCTGTTGCTACATGGGGGAAAAGGGAGACCACATGTTAGGGAGAGATGCTTCAGAAACTCTTTTCGAAGGAGGACCTTTCAGAGGTCATCGAGAACAGTGAACACAAGATTCAAAGCATTTTTTTGCAAAGCTCAAATGTCACATTTAATGTGCGGGGTTTTTTATACTCTTTTTTTGTCCCCTTAATCAAAGCCCTATCCTTGGCATCCTGGTAAATATTTAATAACTAACTCTTTAGGAAAAGGGGGGAGGGAAAGAGTTCTGGTTAGTGCTGGTTTTGGCTGTGTAAATAGACCCTGATGGCCAATTTCCAGCAGCCAATATATCAACTGACTCATGAAATTCCTTAAATTTAACAATTGGCTTTGGTATGAGCCAACTCCACCTACCCTGAAATTACAGAGGAGAGGTTCTAATTATCAGAGGTTTTGTGTGCATAAAGGGCCAGCCATGAGTCCTCTGCGCAGGACTCAGATGTCAATCACATTGCAGACACTCAGAATGAAAGGCTAGTCATGCCTTTCCCGTCCTGTCCTCAATGAGGACCATTCTGGTGCCTCTCGACCTTAAGGAAATGTCAGAACCGACTTTACCTGTGGAGGTCACAGAGGGTCATTATCTGCTGTCCCCTCCACGGGCAGCTTGACTGTGGCATGTGACCGGCTCTTCTGCATGAGTCAGGTGCTGAGCAGCCTAACACAAAGGCAACCATTGTCAGGCTAAGGGATGGATGACAGACAGCAATCTTTGCAAAGGAGAGAAGCATTTACCTCAGGGCAGAAGACAGTCACCAGAGGGGAACAAGGCGGAGTGTCCTCACCTGTCCAAGACCTGTAACGTGTTCAAACACACCAGGCAGACAATGAGGCAGCCCCATGAAAGGAGAGGGGAGAAGGAGGAAAAGGTGAGGACACTTTCTTCGGGGCAGCTGCAGAGGGAAGAACGAGGAAGATGAGGGCGGGGCAAAGAGGAAGGCGCCAGGTAGCATCAGTTTGTTGGCTGGCAGGCAAGGGCTTCAGCTGAGTAGCAGGTGGGGCCGGTGGACTTACAAGCACACAGGTGGGGCTCTGTTCTGGGAAGCTGCCAGTTGTCCAAGAGGGGGAGCGACACAGGTGGGAAGGGCTGCAAAGTTCTGACAAGCAGGTATCAGTTTGTTTTACTATTAGTCATTTTGCCCAAACTGCATTTAAAGAAAAGAATAGCAGCTGTCACCCAAGATTCAAACTATGTATAGATACACATTGGAGTCTGGGTGGTTGTCTTTGTCTTAAGAAGAAGAAAGGGCAAAATTGGCTCATACTCTTTTAATCTTTCCAGGTCTCTTTGTCATTTCATGCCTATGTGCCCTGAATTAAAGGGATAAAGTAAAGTTTTAAAGGGGAAAAAATAGCAAGGTAAATGTGTCTTTTGCTCCACATAGCAGGTAAAAGTATAGGAGGCAGGAGAATCACTGTGAGTTCAAAGTCAGCCTGAACTATGGTGACACTGCCTCAGAATCAAAGCAAAGATGCATTGACAACCATTGTTACTACTACTACTACTACTACCTACTACTACTACCTACTACTACTACCTACTACTACTACTACAACTTGATTCCTTCTTTTTTTCCTTTTTCTTTTTCTGAGACAGGACAGGATCTTTTAATGTAGCCGTGACTGGTCTAGAACTTGCTCTATAAGCTAGGCTTGCCTCCAAATCACACAGATCAAAGGTTTGTGCCACCATACCCTGGCAACTAGACTGACTTTTGCTCATTTGCTTTTAGGTTTTTGTTTGTGTAAATCAAGTGCAGATCTTATCCCTGGCAATCTATGCTTCACTTTCTTTCCAGTTTCCCCAAGGGGGACTCCCGCACAGCACCGGGGGTGGGGGGGCTCCCTTCCAGACCCCGGATTAGGCACAACCACACCCAAACACCTGTTTTTTACAGAAAAATCCTTTATTAAGGAGAAAAGAAAAGTTAAAGGGGTTGCTTTCTGAGTCAGACAGAAAAACAGGAGCCAATGACCTTGCAGGCGTCATTCTTAAGAGCAGGAAAGGGGGAGGTCTGTGTTAGAATAGACCAGGATGGGGATGCGATGGTAAAGCATGTGGGAGAAGGGGATGGGGAAAAGGGGAAGGAGGGTAGGGGTATCTGTCCCAAGGGGACAAAGGGCTGTCTCTGTACAGAGGGGAGACAGACATGGCCCATAGGCAAATGGTGGTTTATAAAGGTAAAAAGGAAAACCCTGTGTTAGGATGAGGTGTTTAATTTTAATTGGGCTTGTTAATTAGGTGAGTCAAGGGGGGGGCTTCTGTTTGCTGGTCTTTGGCAGTCAGCCTAAGGAAGAAGTGGCCAAATAAAAGACCGCCCTCGGTGGCTAGCTTCAGGAATGTAATCTAACAATCAGTAAGGCAGAGGGAATGGGGGAGAAGGGCAAGGCCTGCCAGAGCCACATGCTCTAGTGGTCTTCATCCATTCCCTTCCATCCCCCCTTTTTCCTAGATGGTTTTACTTCTCCTCTCATGCGTTTCATATTTTTCTTGATTTTATAAAATCTAAAACCTAGGAAGAATGAACGAGAAAAGACACATGGTGTTTGTCTTCCTGAGACAGGCTTAATTTGCTGACCGTGGTTCTCTTGGTGGCACTCATTTTCCTCCAGATGCCATCACTTCGATTTTGAAAGTTTTCACTGTGTTCACGTACATTTCCCTTAGCCAGTTCTCTGCTAGGTCGGGTTCACAACTTGGCTATTGTGACCAGTGCTGCAGTAAACATTGACTGTGCGGATAGCTCTATGACAAGGAAGCGTGGAGTCCTGTGGGTAAATACCCACAAATGGTCTAGCTGGGTTACATGGCAGGTCTCTCTGTAGGTTTGAGACACTTGCATACGGACTTACATAGTGACTATAGTAGTCTACTTTCTCAGCTCTTGATTTTTTTGTTTGTTATTTGTCTTGTTTTGTTTTGTTTTGTTATTTGCTTAATCTTTTGAGACAGGGTTTCTCTGTATAGCCTCAGCTGACCTGGAACTTGCTCTGTAGACCAGGCTGGCCTCAAACTCAGAGATCCATCTGCCTCTGCCTCTGCCTCCCGAGTGCTGGGATTAAAGGTGTGCACCACCACCACTCAACTCTTTGGTGACTTTTTAAAAATTTACTAGATTTTTAAAAAATACCAAACAAAGTTCCCACTCTCTCCCCTCCTCCCATTCCCTCCACACACCCTCCCACACTGCCTCCATCCAATCCTCAGAGAGGGTAAGACACATTGCTTTGGGGAAGGTCCAAGGCCCTCCCTGCTATATCTAGGCTGAGCAAGGGATACATCTAAAGAGAATATGATACCAAAAAGCCAGTAGAAGCAGTAGGGATAAATTCTGGTGCCACTGCGAGTGGCCCCTCAGTCTGCCCCAGCAATTCAATGTCACCCACATTCAGAGGGACCAGTTTAGTCCTATGCTTGTTCTTTCCCAGTCTGGCTGGAGTTGGTGAGCTCCCATTAGCTCAGGTAGACTGTTTCAGTGGGTGTCCCCATCATGGTCTTGACCTTTTTGCTCATATTCTCTTTCCTCCCACTCTTCTACTGGACTTTGAGAGCTCAGTCCAGCGCTCAATGTGGGTCTCTGCCTCTATTCCCATCAGTTACTAGATGAAGATTCCATGGTGATATTTAGGATATTCATCAGTCTGGCTACAGCGCAAGTCAAGGTCAGGCCCCTCTTTGGCGATTTTTGAAAGAAAAAAAAAAGAATGCTTTTGAGGAAAGAGATTCGTGCACTCAACAAACTGTTTAAAACAACAACAAAGCAAATGGTTTTGATGGACATTTAAGCCCAGCATCGTTGGCCTTGACCTAGGAACAAATGGCAAGCAGTATGCTTCCCGTGTGCCGTGTTTCATGCCCAGATGTGCAGGTGCCGACCTGGTACATGAACATGAATGACGACACCAATTCAAGGAGTAATCCAATTGGTGAGCTTAATTCCCACCCTCTCCCCTGCAAAGGAGAAAATACATATCACGTTCAGCCAGGTTCTTTCACAAACTGCAAAGGTAACAGGGAGCCAATATTCCTTTGACCCCTTAAACTCCCATCTGAAGAAGTCCTATATAATTTACAACAGAAAGGAAGCAGTGATTTTCAGATGTAAATGCATATTAATCCAGAAAGGTAAAACAGTAATTAAAACCCATTGGGATAACTCCATCCTTGACTGAAGGGACTGTCAGGTTTCAGCCTCAGTGAGTTCTCAGCCTTCTCTGCTAGTTGAACTTTCTTTCCCAAGCCCCTTTCTTTGTAAACCCAGAAACTAGGTCAGAAGCATAAGGTCCCTGCTTGGAATGAAATTGACAAGGCAATCTACAACAAAGGAAGACTCAGTCCCTCTAAACACAAGATAAATAATTTATTTTAAAATTTAGTTAATTCATCTTAAATACATAAATAATGCACGACTAAGCGTTCTATATAAAAATGTCTAAAATGTGAAGGCCGCCAGGAGTGGAGCTACTAAACTCATTTTCCCCCTGACAATTTCTCCCACAGAATGTAAACTGTGGCTTCTGATTTGCTGAGCATCCCTCCTGGTCCTTTTTTAAATTATTTATCTATCATATTCAATTCAAATACTTTTTACTGCTGACATCATGAAGATACTTTTCTTTAATCGCAAATAATCTTTCAGTGATTTGTGGGCAATCAGAAAAACACAAATGAAGTGTAAGCCATATCCCTTGCTTGAAACGGTCTGAAAGGCAGCTAAGAACCTAAGTTGCAGTGAAATATCTATCTATCTATCTATCTATCTATCTATCTATCTATCTATCTATCTATCTATCTATAGAGAGATAGGGAAACTCAAAATATGGAGGGGTTCAGAAGAATAGGGGAGCTCAAAATATGGAGGGGTTCAGAAGAGCATGCTTACTCTTGGTTCCCGCTTCCAGGAGGGGTTTTCTGGGGAGCACAGCCCTGGGTGATCTGCCCAGGAGGGACCCGCCAATTGGAACAGTAAAGAAGGCATTTTTAGATGAAGGGAATAAGATGTTGGTGGATGCTTCAGTCAACTACATCCCGAGTGTCGTTTGCTAAGCTGTCTCTGCTGGGACGGGGTCTGGGGGGAATGAGACTATGAATCACTTTACTATCCCTTTTCTCTTGGTGACTTTCAAATTCCCAGCAAATGATTGGCTTATCTTTCAAAGGATATACATGTGTTGAGTTACTGAACTGGTTGGACAACCAGCCTGGAGCTTGGTAAGATGAGCCCTGGCCTTCTGGTTGGATGGAAAGCTGCTTAGGTGACCAAAGATCACCCTACAGACAATGGACTCTCAAGTGAATCTTGCCAGAAGGTGCTCTTCCATAACAAGTATTTTATAATGCTCATGTTGTTACCTGAAATAAACTAGATTCTGCAGTGCACTCTCCACTCATATAATATTTAAAAAATCAATAGAATGCTCTGCCCCAAGTTTAAAAAAAGAACATATAACACAATCCTGCACATATGCTTTTATATGCTTGCGAAGACTGCAGTTGGCAAGATAAAAATCTGGCCAGGCACTTGTCCATAGGTCTACAGGGATGCTGCAGGTGCTTTGTTTTGGTCTTAACTTTCATGCTATGTTTCTGAAATAAAGAATAGTTAGTGATATTCTATATTTTAAAAGCCCAATTTATCTCTTGGAAACTCAGTGTGTCTTAGGAATGCATGAACATCACTAGGTTTGTCTCTATTAGAGAGATGGCCTGTCCTACGTAGTCACAGAGAGCTTATTTCTTGTTTGGCGTGGTCTTGCTCAAAGTTTCCTGCCTAGCAGCCTCATTACCTACCCTGGTAACTATCAGTGGTTTCCTCACTCACACCATCGTAACAGCACACAACTGTCTGGCCACATTTCTGAATTATTCTCTATTGCCAGAATCACCCCTATAAAAACCATTGCTTCATAGCAATCAAAATTCATGATTAGAACAGTCTTTGAAAGTGTGAGATAGTAGGAGATATGGTCTAATAAACTTTGAATTCGATGTCAATGGCTTATCAGCAATACTGGGTGATTTGTTGGCGCAGTGGGCACTCTGTTGTAAAGACCTTTTCTCCTTATTGATCAATATTTTTTTTTCAGATATCCTGACATCTAAATGAGGCCCACCAGTGGTGGCAAACAAGGTTAGACTAAGAAATGTAAGCTGTGGCTAAGAGTTTCTAGCCCAACATAAAGAAGAACTAAGGAGAAAAAAAAAATGCCAGCATTTTAGCCACTGCTGTGGTTTTGAAGATGTCTAACTCTGAGCCATGACTCAGGAGGACTGAGGGACCAGTCAGCAAGAGAGGGGATACTGCCTCTCTGTCCTAAACCACCAGGTTGTCAATCTAAGCCATGGGGACATGGAGTGAGAGAGCCTTCTCCATATTTCTATACACTACAAAACACATTTGAAAACCACATCGATGGTCATTGTCACCTGATCTCAGCTGGAAAATGAGAAGTGGCGGCTAGTGCACAGGATGACTGCCTCTGAACCTAGAGAAATCCGGGGGTGTAAGCGGCTTGGATTTCTAAGTGACTGTGATACAGCCTTACCCTCAATCCTCTCTAAGATGACCCTGTCTCCCTTATTGAATTAAGAAAAAATTCAACATGCTGAAGTGACCAAGGCACTTTTTGCACACAACTTAAGGGATGGGAGATAATTTGGCAGCAGGATTCAAAACACAGGGGGAAAGAAGGAAGGAGGAAGGAAGAAGAAAGGAAATGCCATTTTAAATCTATTGAGTCTATCCTAAGGAGTTAATTTATATACTATAAACAAATATTTGTGAACTGGTAATGCTCATTTAAAAAAAAACTTTTGGAAATTTTACATATTATTTGCTTATTGAAAATGAATTGTTATCATGTAATGTATTCTGATTATGGTTTCCCATCTCCCAGCTACTCCCTTATCCTCCCCATCTCTCCACCCAGCCAATCCACACTATTTCTAGCTGTCTTTTTAAACTGAAGATTGTCTAGACAGTTTTTAACAACCAAAGAAGAACAAAGGCTCAAACTATATTTATATATGTCTGTGTACATAAAGTAAACTTTTTACACACACACACACACACACACACACTTTCAGATGTACAGTAGTGATACATGCGCTTCTACTGATCAATACCAGTGTGTGTGCTTTATATGTAAACAGGTGGGTAAAATTGTTTCTATAGAGTATATGAATATATCTTATTATACTATTATAGCTAATAGTTACATTCTTAAGTTATTATTACTAGTGATACTTTCAACATATTCTCTTTTGGAAGACTAGATATTAAGGCAATTTCAAGTATTAGAGAGTGTATGTAAGACAATTCATTAAGAAAAGAATATTTAGCCCTGAAATTCCAGTCAACTGACACCCCTGCTTCATATCTGGGTATTTATTATTCAGATCTTATTCCACGAAATTTATGTCCATTTTTAGCAGTAAGAGACTCATTTTCCATAATAGTTCTCAACAAGCTTTCTCCTTCCATTGCTATGAAATGGAAGAGTAGTAAAGCCTTAGTGGAGGCATGCGCATGCCTATTTGTCTGTCGGCGATAGCTTTAAATAGACGGCACAATTTCTCAGTCTCTACTCTTCACCACACTTGATTCTGCGTTAGACAAGCAAGCAGGGAGGGCTTCAAAGGACCGACTTGAGCAAATAGCATGTATTCACCACTTAAGATGAGCAGATGTCTACCGGAAGCCTTGGATCCATCATCCTAAAAGCTTCTGTAGGCATCATGATAGCTCTCTGGTAGTTATGAGAATGTGGGTGTGCAAATATTTAAAGAATCAATAAACACCCATCTATAATCTCTATAGCACATATGCAGAATTGTATATTAAATATATATCAAATACACTATGTGTCATTGTTGTGTTTAATATATAGAAAACATGCTGTAGTATTTTTGTACATTGTTTAATTGTATGTGAGTCGTATCATGTTATAGCCAGGCAGCAACTCCCTATATAGTGTTTTTCTATTTTAGCATCTAGAGTCCTATATTCATTGAATATATTCATAGTTATATTTTTCATTCATTCATTTTTTAATACCAATTTTTTGAGCACTTATTTAGGGAAATAATCTCTGTACATTTAGAGTGAACCACTGAGTGAGTTGTTCACATTTGTAAAACCACCTGCATAATGAAAAATATTTAAAGATATTCATTATCTTACAGCTAAAGCACCCTTTATATCTTTTTTTACCCCATCACCCGAGGCAACCGCTGATTGACTTTTGTCGCTATAGAATACCTTGCATTCTATATAAATAAAGTCATACAGCCCACATTCCCCTCTGCCTGGCTTCTTTCCTTCAGCTCTTGTTTTCTGAGACTCACTCTCGACATGTACGTCATTGAGAAAGGGGAACTCTGGGTACAGTGTTCCGGCGCGCATGCTCAGAGTCCTCTATATGTGCTCACCTGTGAGCAGACGGCAGGGCTGTTCCAGGCTTCAGCTCTCATGGATGAAGCTCAAAAATGAAGCTGCTAGTAACATTTATGTGCATGTCATTGCGATGTGCATAT
Organism: Alexandromys fortis; assembly: GCF_014885135.2. Taxonomy (NCBI): domain Eukaryota; kingdom Metazoa; phylum Chordata; class Mammalia; order Rodentia; family Cricetidae; genus Alexandromys; species Alexandromys fortis. Next base: position 5,079,218 of record NW_026068002.1, read on the forward strand.
CTGTCCTGTTTTCTCTTGAGAAAAGGTCAAGGGTCATATGGTACATACATGTTTAACTTTTTATAAGTGCCAATCTTTCTCTCCTTCCCTCCCATATACATTCCATATATAGTATATATTCCATATATATATTATACATTCCACCTGTGACTTTTTAAGCTTGTATATGAAATTTTCTGCAATAGTCTCATTGCACCTTAAACTTTGCCCCATATAGCCCACTTCCGCTCCCCTGTCTAGAGTATATGCTTTTACTTGATCTATTTCATACTGACTGGTTTTCTTCTGTCAACTCTTTTTCTGTGTGGCTCTTTAAGCAATGGGCTATGAAGTTAAGTTAATAAAGTTGACTTTGGATATTCTATTTCGGTACTTTTTTGTGTGCTTTCTTATTTCTTTTTTAAACTCCCCGCTTGATTCTTCACTATCACGGCGGAGAGCACATTAAACAACGTTCGTTTCAGAAGCAGAGTTAAGGTTTGCTTATCTTTCTCTTTGAGAGCTGTTTATGTTTTCTTGACTTTTTTTTTTAAGGGTCCAGGGCATGGAGAATGTCTCCTGGTGATGACACTGTCCGGCACAATGCTCCCGCTCAAGAGTCAGGGCACGCATTATCAGACAGCATGCCTGCGTTCAGCTTTTTACCCAACCTTGGTTTCAAGTGCTTTCTGTTTGTCTGGTGCCTGCTTGGGTCAGGGGTCAGCTGGGCTGGGTTTCTACACAGCCAGGGGTCCCCTACTCTACCTCCTCCGTTGTTGGAGTTCTTAAGTTTCTGAGGCGTCCCTGGTTTCAGCTGGCTGCTTCTGTCATTCCTCCAAGCAGAATGTAAGCTGCCCGTGTAATCCCTGCTACCACCTTGCCTGGGAACTTTCAGAATGGACTATTCTAAGTCGGGGGACTCAGTCTCCATTTCTGGGAGGGTCAGCTGGGCACTCCCTCACCTCCACGCTTATCGATTACTTGAGTTGCCATACAATGTTCTACCTGGCTGACAACACATGTTTAGTCAGCTGTCCATAGACCGTCAGTGTTTTTTTTTTTTTTTTAATTATACAAAACAGGAGAATTTTCATCATACCAGTGTCTCTACGCATTTGTGTGGGAGATAATAGATGAAAAAATGGAAATTTGGGGTCCTAAGGCCTGAACTTCAACTTGAATAAAAATTGTATGCTTACAACAGGCACGCTTTCATGGGGAATTTTTTGACCTCTTATTTCTCCACATTCTAACCAATATTTGGTACTATCATTTATTGAACAAATTGTTATCTTAATGTGGGGAATGCTGTCTGATTGTTGATTTTATCTGTAGTTCATTAATTACTTGTGAGGCTGAGCAAATTTTCATACATACTGATATTTTATGTTGCTTCTCCTATGAATTGTCAGTTCATGGTTTTTTTTTCCATTTTTTAATTAGCTGTTCCATTCTTATTGGCTGCGGGAATGCTCCATGTATTTCCTGATTTCTCATCATTTACAATGTAAATGTTTTCTTCTTACCTTGTTGCTTGTATTTTAGCTTAACTCATGGTATAGTTCCCAATTATAACTCGCAGTATAGTTTCCAATTATAACTCGCGGTATAGTTTCTACATTATAAGCCAGTCATGGTGTTCCATGCCTTGGAATCCCAGCATTTGGAAGGTAGATGCAGGAGGCTCAGGAGTTCAAGACCAGCCTAAGCTACACAGTGAGTATGAGGCCAGCATGGACTACATGAGACCATGGATCCCAAACAAACAAAACATACTCTCTATTTTAATGATATTCTACTTAGCTTTTCACGTGAGCTTGACAGCCTAGCGCCATCTGTGATGGGAGTGTCAATTGATGCAGTGCCCAGACTTGGCCTATGGGGAGGTCTGTGGTGGGGTGATGAGGGTAAGAGAGTCGATTTGACTTTTAATTGATGTAGGAGCACCCAGCCCACTATGGGTGTCCCCATTCTCTGGGCAGGTGGTCTTAGCCTGTTTAAGAAAGCTACTTAACTTGGGTTTAGGAACAAGTCATGAAGCAGCATTCCTCCCTGGTGTCTGTTTCAAGCTCTTGCTTGACTTCCAAAGTTCTTTCTTAAGCTGCTTTTGTTCAGAATGGAACAAATGGAGTCAAGTTTGTTATATCTTGTCCTGTGGCTTTCAATTTTGATAACCTCTTTAAAATATCTCTGACATTTTTCAATCATAATTTTGAACATTAATTATGTTATAGGTTCTTTCCTAGGGGCTGGTGACTATGAAGGTCAGAAAGAAAAGAGGAAAGCCAGGCAAGATACAGCTGCCAGAGTCCCACCATATTTAACTTCAGGCACTGATTGCTGTGGGACAGAAGGGCAGAGTTGCGGCATACCGACGGGCACAGCCTTTGGAGTTTGAGTGTCCAGAATTCTAGCCTGGTTCCAGTTACTCAGGAGGGAAGTGAAAGCTGTTCTGTGCCTCAGTTTCCTTACTCTAAGGGAGGACGTTAGTTATGTCTACCAGATATTGACTGTATGCGATGATTCTGAATAACTGAAGGAGCACCTGGACATGCATAAGGAGCCTGCTGCATACGATATACTACATAGACATTTGAGTAAATCAAATCAAACACAATGGGATTAAATCAGATGATGGAGCAGGCAAAGGACTACAGATGAATGCTTCATGTAAAATGCCACCAAGCCGGTGACACTTGAGTGCAATCCTAAATGGGGGTGAGGGTGGAGAAACCCACTTGGCTAAAGATGTAAAAGTTTAGGCAGCTAAACCACGCTGTCCTTTAACCATTTCCATTTGTATTATTTTTGACATTTCTTAGTTCATCTAAAGCTTAGCTTTATACATGGCAATTCTTTTAAACAGTATTTTATGAATTCTTTGAGGGTTCCCTACAATGTATGTTGAATATAATCATCTTTCCTCCCCAACTCCCACAACCACCTTCTCCATTTCCCTATCCCTTCCAATCCGTCTTTGAGATGTCTTTTTCTTTTTTGTTTTCTTTTCCCATGGCATCCAATTTGTGTTGCCTGGCTAGTCTTGGGAGTAGGGCCTGCCCTGGCATGTGGCGGACCTACCAGAGGTCACATCATTAATAAAACCAAGTCTTCCTTTCCCAGAAGCTAGCAAATACTGATATTCTGGACACATGCCAATCTCTTACTGGCTCTAATAGTTTTTCTGTAAATTCCTGAACCCCTTTTTAGTGAAAAAGAATCACAATATCTATAAATAATCATATATTTATTTTCCTTTTCTAATAATACACTTCATGCTTTTTAAAATGGAGTGTATTATAATGCTGAATTAATGAGAGGTTGAAGACACATTTATAGTGTTCCTGATTTAATGGAAATTCTTTAACTATTGCATCATTAATTGTTTATTATGATTGCGGTAGGTGTTTAATTGGCACTCTGCAACAGGTTAAGAACATTCCTCCTATTCTTACTTTGTTAGGAATTTTTAAGTTGATCCCTTTTTGAAACTATACTTTATAACTTTATTTGCTGATAATTTTGAATGATTGTATCCCTTTTTCTATGCAAGCCACTTGATTGAAATGTCTGGAAGAATGACATTGGACTCATTACACCTGCATCCTTTGAGGAATTTTTGTCCAGGTTTCCCGATGGACTTTAATTGCTAACCTGTCTGCTGGCTGAGTTAGCCATTCCTTCTTGTCTGTTGTGTGTTTCAGAAATCATAAATATATGATTGTTTATAGATATTTGGATAGGTTTTCACTAAAAATTTACAGAAAAACCATTAGAACCAGTAAGAGATTGGCAGGCTTCCAGGACATCAGCGTTTGAGAGCTTCCGCGACCGGAAGACTTGAGACACTTGTCCCAGAAAACGCTTACCCATTTGTCCTTGACACTTGTCTGTGGGGTATCTTTGGCTAAGGAGAAACACCAAATGTAGGCATGATGATGGAGAACTAAAGTAGTGAGACTCCCATTCCCAGCTCAGACTATCTGGTGTGGTTGGATGTCCTCTCGGTGTCCATCTCTTAATAAAAGAAGTCATTCTCTGAGCTCCCTCCATCCCACCAGAGAGCTTAGGATAGATCCCCCCTCTCTCTTGTGGCTCATACTTAACTCCGGGCTCTAGCAAAGCCACCTGTTGTCATTGCCCTTTGTCCTCGAAGGCTGATATTTGTTCTCTAATGTTGCTAACCTTTCCATTGCTTCAAACCCATCCACTAGACCTCGATCCCTTAGACTATGACAGGCTTCCCCAGCTCATTTTCCCGTTCTTGAGGTGTCTTGCATGCTTCTGTTTCCTGTGGCAACCCAGGCTGGTACATCTTTGAAAGCTTTGTGAACATGGCCCTTTCTAGCCCTTTGACATCACGGTGTACTTATATAGTCATCATCATGTTAAAGATGCTCTGTAACAGGGAGACTTGTAAGAAACTCTTCCACAAGAGCAGAAAAGCCAAGATGATTACATTTAAAGTAAAAGAGAGTCACGTGTATTTATTTTCTCTGGTTGTATATTAAAAAATAAAATTGGATTAATTCCCATGTCTTTAAAAATTCCATAACCATTTTCTTTCGAGAGGGCCATTTCTTCATCCAAAACAATAAGTATACTCAGTACCTTTTAAACCCAAGTTCAGTTGATGGATATTTAATTCCAATCTTTGTTCTTCAGCCAGGCGTGCTACGTGTCTGCCATAGCTATGAACTCGGCCCAAGAGAAAATCATGAATTTACTTAAAATATCCTAAAATAATTTTTTTGTAACTTGATTGTGAGGTTCTAGAAGGGCATGAACTCAGCAGATGACAACACCATGTAGCAATATCCACAGGATGGAAATGCCTGTAGAAACATAATTAAAGGCAGGCCACACCTTTGGGCTCTGTGTATCTCTGATGTAGAGCCGTGCTACACACGATGCTCCTAGACCTGAAAGGTGTCATTAATTTTGTTGTTGCTGCTCCAGCAGTCTAATTTTCTCCCAGTCAGTGGAAGGTGACTTTAGATGACCCCACCCAGCATTCCAACACCCCAATTCCCACACTGGCATACAGGAAGCAACTGAGACATTTTAAGCTTTGTTAACTCTAAGTATGACACCCGCAAGGAATGTGAGACATCTGACTGAAAATTTGGATACTGATTATTTAATATAAAAATAAGAAGATAATGTAATCACACTATTAAACTCTCTCTATTTCTTCTCTCTCATACTTAAGCCTCCAAAATTGCTCTTTGATGATCTATCATCTATCTATCTGTCTGTCTGTCTATCTATCTATCTATCTATCTATCTATCTATCTATCTATCTATCACACACATATCCACACACAAACATATATAAGTTGTACTATTTTAATTCTTTCAGTACGTTCTCATTTACTCATTAGAACATTCTGGCATTTATTATCATATAACCGCTTGACAATAGAGGGAACCAGAAGGAATTAAATTACACAAAAATTAATAATGTCTCTCCAGGTAAACAAACATGCCTGATTTTATTGTCATAACAATCGACAATAGGCTTTGGTTTTCACGTGCAGTCAGATTTTTTTGTATCCTAGGAGCCTCTCCTACTTTAAAGGAATCAATGAGAGCTCCCGTAGAAAACTTTCCTCTGCGCATGTGCCCAAGGGTGGGATTTCACAGCTAACTACCTCTTTGTCTCAGTGCATTTATACTTGGACCAAGCCACAGGATATCAATCTTACATCTATGCCCAATCTCTTCTCTTTCTCCTGTGAAGCAGGCAAGGAAGGTTCAGCTCATTAAATTTAATAGTCCACGGGAATTTTCAGTCTATGGCGCATTTGTGAATCTCTTGACATATATCAAGGAGCAGTAAGAAAGAACAGTTATGGACCATGAGTAGCTGTTTGACCATCAAACACCTGCCATCCTCCAGATGCATTACAGGTGTGCCTGCTAAATGGTCTTAGGTTTTTTCATTTTCCATACACACACCCACATCTGTCTTCCTCTCCACTGACGTTCTATCTCTTTCATGTTTAATGTCCAAAGTCAAGATAAGTAACCCAGGCTATCATCCTCTACCAAAAGGCTAACATAGGCTTAGGGTCTAGAGGATCTACCCACAATTGCTGGGGACAGGTTATCATGCACTGGTTTTTCATAAGCCAATGAGCATTCAAGCACATAAAATGAAAATGGATTTTAAACTAGAAAGATTTAGTGACATTGACTTCTGTCTTAGCTCTGGCCACTCAGGTCTGTTTTTTCGGATGGTATGAACATCAGCTTTTCAGCGTTGATAATACCAGGAGAGAGTGCAGGATTCTCAGTCTATAGCAAGACTTCTCCCCAGGCAACCAGCCTCATGAGTTCACAGTGCCAGCTCCCTTGCAAGATCCAGAAAAACCATGTGACAGGAAGAGTGGTAGCCACAAGCTCAGGGGCTGCCTTCAGGGACCTTTACAGTAGAAATTCAAGTATGAAATCAAATTACTATCTGAGCTCCATAGTGAATGCAGAATCTTAAACAAGGAACCAGAATCAGGAGCTGATGCTCCCACTTAACATATTTTAGCATCACATCTAATTTATTTATTGTGTGTGCATGCACACATTCCACAATGCACGTTTGGAGGTTAGAGGAGAACGTGTAAGAATTGGTTCTTTGATTCTTCCAGATGGGTCCCAGGGATTGAACTCAGGCTGGCAGTAAGCACCTGTATCTACTGAGTCACCTAGGAACAGATGCCACTAATCTAACAATCCTTTTACATGACTTTATCTTTCCCTCTGTACCACTGTTTTAAGGCTTCATCCTCCTTTCTACAAATTTTATGATTTCCATTTTCTTCATGATTTTAAGATGATATCATTCTTCCTCTTTCCCAAGTTTGATATTAAAAGTCCCATTGAATTCCATGAAATTAACCAGAACTGTAACTTTACATTTTCTAGATCATGTTCACAAGTATGCCTTATTAATTTTTGGCACCAAACTGCCTTGGCTGAAGACGGTTTTTATGCTGTGTTTAATTGTATCAGGGATATGTGTGTGTGTTAACGCATGCTGGTTCTTTAACAAACCAATGGGAATCAAGACTCTTTACAAAGTTCATATAACTCAGAGGAATTAAGTAAAGAATGAAGAACAAGAAAATAGTGCTATGTAGTTCTTCCCTTTGCATTGAGGTCTCTGTTGGTGCTTTCAATATAAGAGGCATTTAATATATTAAGTAATTTATTTCCCTTCTTGGTTGCTTGCTCTGCGGCCAGGTATCATGGCTGTTACTTTAATTACATGGGAATCTAGCAGCACCTACTTTAAAATCCAGGGAACACGGCAGAATCAAATTGTGAGTAATAAAACTCCGAAATGAATGTCAATGGAATTTCATTTCAATATAATGACATCAAAGCTCAGTTATGAGTACATGAAAAGAAAGATCAGCCTCATTACTTCAATGTTACAACCTTTTTGGACCAAAACATGAATTGCTTGGTTTGATTACCCACCTTGTTTACTGCACTTGGCTCTAAATGACTTCTGATTGTTCCTCCAAATCAAATCCATCTTCAAAGGTATTTCTTAACACTGAAGGGATTCAAAAGACTATGCCATGGGCTTTAATCTGAATGCAACAGAAAGAGGAGCTGGCGGTCTCTTTGTTATGAATTAATAAGCAACAAAGGGGGGGGGAGAGACAGCTTAGAATACCTGGATTCTAGCCCTCACTTCACTAATAATTGGCGGTGTTCGAACAAGTTACTCCAGTATGAGTCTTTGCTTCTCCAACTCTGTAATGAGGAATTCGGGCGAAAGGATTCCTGTCAGCTGTACTAGAATGAGCTCAATGGAGTAGGGAACTATCGGGATGCATTGTTAGTATGTGGAATCCTGCAACCTTGTGGAGAACTTTGAATGCTGTTATTGAATGATATTTGGATGTTATTGGTATCATGGGGGTGGGTTAGGTATCTAAATGATTTATATTTTCATTGGTTCATTTGGTTTTTGAGACAGGTCTTCACTTTGTAATAGTCCAGACTGGCCAGGAACTCAGGATCTTTCTCCTGCCTTGTCCTCATGAAGGCTGGGAGGATGGCAGGCCTCTGTCACCATGCCATATCCTTTTAGAATCCTTTAAGTGGAAGAAGATGAAAGTAAGCCAAAGAATCGCTGTTATTTTTTGATCGAGCTAAACATTCCCTGGACTGAAATCTTGGGATAAATGAAAAGGAGGAAGAAGGCTGAGCCCCAGCATTTTCCTTTCTTCCTCACTGTAGGCACCTGTGGCCATCTCTGTGGGGTTTTGAATGAGAGTGGCCTAAGAGTCTCAAATATGTGAATGCTAGCTATCCAGTTGGTGGAACTGATTTGGGAAGGACTGGGAGGCATGGCCTCATTAGAGGGGGAGTGTCACTGAGAGTGGGCTTTGAGGTTTCAAAAGCAGGTGCCATTCCAGGTATCCTTCCCTCTGCCTCTTGCTTGTGTATCAGGTGTCAGCTCTCAGTCACTGCTCCAGGGCTCTGCCTTCTGTCTGCTGCTATGTTCCCTATATCGATGGCCATGGACTCACCCTCTCAAATTGTAAGCAAGCACCCAATTAAATCCTTTCTTTTTTAAGTTACCATGATCATGGTGTTTCTTCACAGCAATAGAACAGTAACTGAGACAAGGTCCTATTGCCATGACTTCCTGTCACTGTGGACTGTATCCTCAAACTGTGAGCCAGAATAAGCATTTCCTTTCTTCTGCTGCCTTCGTAAGGCCCTCCCTTTGTCACAGCACTGAGAAAAGGAAGTACAACCCCCAGCTGGCTCATTCACTGATTTCAAACCTTACCTCCTAGCGGATTGGCTATCATTTCTGCCAAGGTCATTGTGCTCAGTCAAGTGCTCTCACTAGGGGCTCTTTGCTTTCTGTATATCATCTTGACCATGGTGCATTTTATATATTTGGTGATTACCAGATTGTCTAATTCCCCCAAGAATTCACTAGTTACACTGAGCGCAGAGGTGTCAGTTATGGTTCATCATAAATTCTGCAGAATCTGGAAATACAAGACAAGAATGAATAATTAGCTAACAACAAAATTAGGCAATTTTGGTAAGGAATAGGTACCACGTTGGTTCAATTTATTTGCATACTCAATACCAGATGGTGCTGGCATGTGGGTACCATTTAGTAGATAATTCTTAGGTTTAATTAATGCATTAATTGCTAAGAATTTACCTGGCAATTTTAAAATAATTTGTTGTGTTGGTTTTGGTTTCAAGAGAAATTTGGATATACACATATATCTTTTTTTTAAAAAAAAAGCCTCTAAGAAGTCAAATTATTATTGAATTCACAAGCATGTCTACTAAGCACCATTGATTTTACAGTCATTTAAGCCATTCTGTCTTAGATGGTGCCTGTAGAGTTAAGAACTCAAATTGGACCCAGACAGTAAAAGAAAGGAACACAGGACAAAGATACCTCAGGGTTTCTACAGGGGAACTGAAGTTTTCCCTTAGCTTATCCTCGCCTCCTTTATGACAGCTTTAACAGCTGGCTGTGTGGACACTCAGCTCTGAGAATTAAAAGGGAGAAGGAGCTTATGAAGGACTGGAGAAGAGTTGATCTTAAGTAGGTTGTTAGGGAATGGTCCAAAGGCAAACACACACATGCATGAACGCACAGACGAACACATGCAGGACAAAGAAGAAGCAAGCTAGTAACCGTGGGAGCTTTTTTTTTTTAATATTGAACCTAAGGACATTTATCAAGGGTTTGAAAAGATGATTTTTGTTCAAATGCTTTTGACTGATTAAGAAATGACCACTTCAATTTTTGGTTGAGGGGACACCTGGTACTTGTCAGGGTATTTTAGTTCAACATAATTAAAACAAACAAACAAACAAGTTCCTAAACTCCCAGAGTTTACCCTCAATTCTCAGCTCTCTGTAAGGACCCATTCCAGAGTCACAAATGGTCAGCATTTCATTGTCCGTCCTTAGCTCGATTTCCTGCTCATAGTGAAAAGGCTCGGGGTTTCCTGTTCAGCTTCCCTTCTTTGTGTGTTATAGAACCTGTGCTTGCAGCTGACTGCAGAAGTGACAACAAAAATCCCAACTATGAGGAAATCATTTTTCTCATGTCAAGGGTTTAATTCTAAAGTGATACCTGTGGCTGATGTATTGTCTTCACCTGTGAAATGATAACGTGAGGCGAATATTTAAAAATACTTGAAGGACATAACATACCAGCAAGGTAAATAGTGGCGGTACCATTTTTTCCCTATTAAAATAAAAATAAGAACATATAGAAGTAGAATGTTGTTTGTTATTAACTATTCTGAGTACCAGCATCCTGAATCACCTTGAATAACAGGTTCCTATAAATATTAATTAGATAAGTTAAAGGTCATCCTACAAGGTACACATGGTTTGGGTAAGCTGAAGATGACAAGATCACATTGAAGGAACAGAAATTACATTTCTGCTAGGCTCCTAGCAGAAACAATATGACTCATTGACCTAAGATCGCTGTATAATTATTCTGATCTTTAACAATCCTTCATATTTATATTACTGTCTGACCCAGAACAATTAGTTGTAATGGCCTTGAAGAAGATTGTACTATTTATTACATGTCATTTGCTGTGACAACATATCTGAGTCAAACAATTTAAGCAAGGGAATGTTTATTCAGGGTCATTGTTTTGGCCCAAGGTGTTTGGGCTGCCTTGCTGTAGGGCTAGGGTGAGCAGACATGGTGGTGGTGAGTACGTGCTTGCCTAAAGCTGCCGTCCTCCTAGCAAACAGAAAACAGGAGGACAGGAAGGAAGAATCAGAGCACAAGATGGCTTCTTCAAAGACACATCCCAGCAAGACCTCCTCCAGCCAAGTTCATGTCCTAGCAACCTGTTCAGGTATCAATGAAATGATCCATCAAGGAAGTTAGTGTCCTTAGGATCTAAGCACCTCTCAATAGCTTAGCTAGCTTAGAGAAACGGTTCTGAGGGCAACCTCATAGGTCAAACATAGCACTCACTGGCAGGATTACATCACCACGGGGCAAGACTAAACATAGTCAAACTTCTTTCTGGTTTTAGACCTGCTTCCGTTACCACCTACATTGTAGACACCATCTCCTGTGTGCTAGCCATGGCCCACAGCCTCTGAGATATAGTTAACAAGATCCGATGTCCAATTCTATTGAACATTTAGATGTCTTTGTCAGGCACTTATAATGGCAAATGAATTTACTTCTTTTAGATAAGACAGTCTATAAACAAAATGCTCAGGTATTCTTTCAGTGCCACAAATACAATGCACAGGAAATAGCATTTCGAGTTTTCAGTGCAATTGGATTGTGTTGACATTGGAATTGGGAACTAATTAATGTTCCTCCTATTAGGCCTTCTTGGGGAGCTGGAGGAACAGAATGTTCTCAGTGATCTGATCTCTTGGAGTGGGGAGATGGAATATGTATATTCAGATACGAGAGAAGAATGGACTCCCAGAAAGTCTTGGATGTTTGAGGCTTTCACCATTCACCATTCCTCCTTTACAACAGGTCGTGAAACTGTTGAATGCTAAGCTTTTCAATGGAGGCTAAGAAACTCAAGTCATCAAAAGGAAGAAGAAACTTCCTCATGTTTCTCAAAGGCATGGGAAAGGGAAGAGGCTCGGAGGTGTGCAAGAAAGCAGATGGACCTCACCATGTAGGTATGAGCCAGGATGGGAGGGTGGCACATTCCTACCTCCTTTTGATTATCTTTAGAAGGAAGCAAATATTTTGGGGATACAACAAGGGGCTATTCTTAGCACCCAAGCCTGGGGAAATGTCAGATCAATCTGATTTATAAAAGGAAATGGTGAGTTTGCTTTGCTTCTTTTGACTTTTCTTTTTGTTTGGTTTGTTTTTGAGACACAGTCTCCCTTTGTTGCCCAGGCTGGACCATGAACTAATCCTCTTGATTCAGGCTTGTGACTATTGGGATTATAGGTGTTGTCCACTTTTGCTGACCAGCTTTCCTTAGATGAATCTTGTGGTCATAATAAGTCTATCTAGAGGAGACCGGCAGTCCTCTTTCAAAGTATTCCACATATATTTGGTAAAAGAAAAATAACAACATAAAGATTACTGAGCAATCAACATGTGGAGGGTGGCATTAGGGGGATAGTAAAGTACTTTCGGAATAAAAGGCAGGCCAATCAAATAAGTAAAGCCAGCAAAATTACTTTCTTTTTGTGTGTCCTTCAAAACATCATTGCGAAACTTCCTTCTTTTTGTAAAGCATAAAATTGGCCTAATGGAAAGACGCCTTGTAAACTCTTTGAAAGTCTAGATAAACAAACAAACAAACCCCTTCTTAAATAAAGAAATAATAAGGATCAAAGTGTTCCTAAATGAAATGATATAATTTTTTTGTACCATTTTCTCATTTCCTCCACACTTATTGACATCACTCGAGTCATTTCTAACTCTTTGAGAATTTTGCCCACAGTGCCGATAATCATGTACAGAGGTTAACTAGTAGGACTTGGGCCTCAGAATGCCCAGGTGAACAGGGGAGTGTCCAAAAGTTTGTATAACCCTCAGACCGGCACTGGTATTTTCCAGAGATGCAGGGAACTCTGATTGCACTCTGAGGTATCTGGTCTCAGATCTGACATCTGTTGATTTATTAATTCCTAACGATTTGGGAAACGCTGAAAGGGAAGCAAGCTGAGCTTCTGTCGCTGGCTAATGCTTTTTATACTTACCTATTGTTCTCGGCTCCTTTCCAACAACATTAGCATTAGGACCAAATTTAGATGATCTTTAGTTGAACAGAACAAAGAAGTTTGAAAGACAGCAGGAGATACAATTGCTAGTAGTAACATAAAAATGGATTTGAAAGTCTCACTTTGGGAAGTTAAATTTAACGGGTGGTTAAGATATGACCAAACAGCACACATGTTCAGAGCAGGGATGGGTCATCAAACTGTCACCCTGGAGACCAATCTGCTTTACTGCTTTCTTTGGTAAGTAAGTCTCACTGAAGCACGGCTGTCGTGGTTATGGATTGGATGTGGCTCTTAACTGCCTATAGTGGCAAGTCGAATAGAATATAGTCGGAAAAGAAAAGCTGGAAGTACTTTTTATACACTGTTAATCTCTACCCACAAAATTGTGGGCCCTCATTTTAGACATCACTATGTTATTTATGTATTTATGTATGTATTTATTTATTCATAATTATTCTACCCTCCCCGCCCCCCGTGCACATAGAGGGCAGAGGACACCTTGAGGGGATTGGTTCTTTCCTTGCACCATGCAGGTTCCAGAGATTGACGTTACATTGTCAGTCATGGCTTTAATTTTTTACAAGATGGTCTTCAGATTTCACTATTTTTTTTGTTGCCCAATTACTGTCTCATTCTCGAGGTCCAAGATTATGGGGTGAGGGAATAGCCTAACTGAAGGCTTTTCTCCATTCTCCTCTAGGTATAGTTTACATGTAGGATATCTTCCACAGGCTCATCATGGCGTGAGCATTGGTTCCCACAGGGCAGTGTTGTTTTCAGAAGCTGTGCAACTTCTGGGAGGTAAGCCTAGCTGGTGGAAGCATGCAATGAGGGGCAGGCCCCTGGTTACTCTGTCTGCTTCCTGGCTTGGCATGATATGATCACCCACCTCCTCCCAGTTCCGTGGTCACAGACTGCAAGTCAAGGAAAGAATATGAATTAAACAGATAAAAATCATTTCTTCTTATATTATAACAATCTTTTTAATTGTTTTTCTTTGAGCTATATATTTTTCTTTACTCCCCTTCCTTCCTCTCAGCTACCCTTCTACCCTCTCCTGTTACCCCCATGCTCCCAATTTACTCAGGAGATCTTGTCTTTTTCTATTTCCCATGTAGATTAGATCCATGTATATTTCTCACCGGGTCCTCTTTGTTGTCTAGGTTCCCTGGGGTTGTGAATTGTAGGCTGGTTTTTCTTTGCTTTATGTCAAAGAGTCACTTATGAGTGAAACTGTTTCTTTAGTAAAAAATATTTATTTTTCTTTTATGGTGAGTGTTTTATCTGCATGTATGTATGTGCACAACGTGCATGCAGTACTCAAAGTGGCCAAAAGAGGGCGTTAAAAACCCTAGGAACTGGAATGAGACTGTTGTGAGTTGCCATGGGGTACTAGAAACTGAACTCAGGTTCTATGTAAGAACAACAAATGCTATTAAGCAATAAGCAATTTCTCTAACCCCTGAAACTATTCTTTAATCTAGAGATTTTCTAGAATTATCAAACTAAGATTTCTCTCATCAACTGACAAACACAAGGTCAAGGGGCAGAACTGCTGTTTAGCTCAAGGACACAACAGTGATGAGGTTTTCTTGTTGATCTTCATCTTAGCTTCTTGTCTATTTTATGTAAATTTACTTTCTTCTATTATATCTATAGTGGCTATTTTAGCACTATACCTTGAGTGTGTACTTTAAATATGGAGGTGCTAAAGAAGAGGTGGCAAAGTTATTCCTGTTTAAGCTTGATAAGCAGAAATCCTTTAACTCCCCACTCTGTGCATTACCAACCAAGAGTAGTTGCTGTCAACTGAGGACAAATTGTCACTCTGTGATTTGATATCTATGACTGGGACATTTTTTCCCTGTCCAAAAATGGCCTCTTCATGATAACTTCACTAAATTGTCTGCTAGCTTCCTTAAAGTGAAATATAGCATTTTCCTTAAGCAGTAAAATAATATCAAACAACAATGTTGACCACACAAATACTTAAGAGTAATTTTAGTAAATAATGATTTTCTTAAAAAAATAATTAATATCTTTTAAGCCTAAGTTACTCCCTTTTCTGGCTCACTGACTTGTAAAAAGTAATTATTTAATTTTATATGTATGAGTGTTTTGCCTACATATATGTCTGTGCACCACATGTGTGCCTCGTGCCCATAAAGGCCAGAAGACAATGTCAGATCCCCTGGAAGTGGAGCTACAGACGAGATGATGGTGAGCCACCATGTGGATGCTGGGAATTGAACTAGGGTCTTTTGAAAGAGCAGACAGTGCTCTGAACCACTGAGCCATATCCCCAGACCCCTGTATTACTGGCATTTAAGAATGTTTGGACTGTAGCTTTATTCTGAATTACTTAGACTCTTGAAGATCATGGAAACCTTTGTCTAGGTGTGACTTACCTCAGCCGTGTTTTGTGTACGGGAAATGATTTCCATATGTCTCCACTATTTCACAGCCAAAACATTTGCACACAGGTTGTATGAATGCCTCCCACAGGGCTCACTCCCCTTACTTCAAGTCATGGACAGAAAGACTTCAGATTATAGGAAAGAATTTGTCTTTGTATTGTGTATACGTGTCCCCCACCCCCTCCTAATTTCAGGACTTAAAATCGTGTTGGGTCATGAACCTGCTTTACATATTCTAAAGAACGTGTAATTATCAGTGTTGGTGAGTGAATTTAAGACAATGTTAGATCATAGACACCAGAAAATATAAACAGGAAATGACTCTAAAAATATGTGAAATTTATTTTCGTGTGTGTCTTAAACCTTAGTGGCCCAAATATGTTGCTTTTCTATATTCCGACCTCCCTGGAGAAATGCCCCATACCAAAGCCAAGCAATTTTGAAAATTAAAAACATATTTTATTAATAGCTCAAATACAGGAAGAACACAACAGCCCTTCCTGATGATGTAATTGAACCTGATGATTTGAATTAAAAATATGCTAACATCTGGTAGTTCCTCAGACAGGGCCTACCAGAAACAGAGTCAGCTAACCTCTGAAGTACACGGATTCGTGCTTGCTCTCCAGTTTTTTTTTTTTTTTTTGAAAAGAACGTGGCCCTTTAATAGCAGTCTTCATGATGAAAAAGAAAAATCGAGAATCTTTGGCTTTAAAGCTTTGTTCAAATTTACCAGAAATGTCAATCACTCACAGCAAGGCTTCTGGAGACCTGAGTGTCAGATGGGAGGTGGAAACGCAAGTCACCCTGCTTGACATGATTTGAGCATGTTCCTCCCAAGCCAGAGCAGAAATAATACACATTTTATCATCGTGATAGAATTTGGGATAAAGCACAAAAGACAAGTACATAGATATAAACTTAAATTAACATAAGGGCTTAGAATAGGTCCTCTACCCCTGAGCTATTATTAAGACATTGTGGGAATTTGAAGGGAATTCAATTCGATTGTGGCAATTTTGAATATTTATTTTTATATCCACAGACCACCCCCCAAAATAAAATCAATAGACAAAATTTCTTTCATTTTAATTTTCAATGAAATTTCAACTGGAATTTTTCATACTATAAATACAAAAAAACAACAACCGAAGAACAGCTTGCTGTTTTCTAAATTTAGAAAGGGATAAAGAAGGAAATGAACGTGTCACATAATCCTTAAGAAAAGGAACTGTTTGTTTGGGGGGGCTGAAAAAAATCACAGCGTTTTATGTTTTTGTTCAGGGCATGGAAAATTACCAGAAAGGCTGCAGGAGCTAGTCCCCACACAGCTTCCTGCTCAGTTGTGGAAGGTTTGATTTTAACCCCTCATTCTGAAACCCAGCAAGTGTCCTTAGAAGGACACAGACTTTCTGTTTGGGGTCCTCAAGAACAAACAGACCTCAGCCAGAGAATGTGCCCTGTGCTTCTGTCATGGAAAACTGCCAGCCCTGCCTCAGGCAGCAGACAGAGCCAGCGTCAATGCTCCCTCACCAGCCAGTGTGGCTCTCAGCAAGTAAGAGAAGAAACGGAGGAACACTCAATTGGATAGCAGAGCAGCCAGGACAATTGAGAAGCTCCACCTCTCAATCTGAAAAGAAATTCGTCATGGACAACTCATTATTTAATTTTTAAGAACTTCTTTATTTTTTGTATGGTGTCAAATTTTCAGGAGCTGCCTATAAGAATACAGACAAAGCCTATGTACTATTTGTGAAATGTTTATATTTTGCTTTGTCACCCGGTTTCTCTCCCTACCCTTCACACAGATACACACACACACACACACACACACACACGCACGCACGCACGCACGCAGGCATACACTCACTCACACACACACATCCCATTTGGAAGTAAGGGACATTGTGCATCTAGTTATAAATGAATTCCATGGAATTTTGCTCTTGTTTATGACTATCGTTCTCCTCTCCAAAAGGGAGAAACTTGATTCCCTGCTGTCTTGACTCCAAGTGCTCATTTGCTCTCGTCTAGAGCACATGAGAAGCCACTCAGGGTTGCTCGTCACATTACTGTAAGTTTGCCTTTGTCTGTCTGTCTAGGCACAATGTGGGTACAGCAGCTGAAGAACCTCAGGCCTGCCCTTTGAGGAGCTGTGACAAATTCAGACATTCCCTTCCACACCCTTTGCACCATTATCAGGATAAAGTCAATTCCCAGTCAAGATGGAGGTGCACACAGTTATCCCCAGCCCTTACAAGGCAGAGGCAGAAGATGGATCTCTGTGAGTTCCAGTCCAGCCTAGTCTACGTATTGAGTTCCGTGACAGCCGATATAGAACAACCCTGTCTCAAAAACACCAATCCCTGCTCGCCAAAAAACAGCAACAAAAAAAGCAATGACAACAAAAAAATGAGGGGGGTGGTGAATTTTCATTGTGTAATTCTCTGACAATTGTCCCTCTCGAGGCAAATTAACACAAAGTAAATGGAACAAATGAAATGAAATGACAACATAATGTAATTGGCCCAAGAAAACAAAACCTGCCTAACTCAGGGTGGGGGAGATAATATTTTTTTTTTAATTGTTTTTAAAGGTCCATAGCTAGACTGATTATGAGAAACAGGAGAGGAGACATGACATATATACACCTGTATTAATAACAAAGCACCAAAGGGACTCTGGTGGCACGCTGTGTTTTCAGCTTCTCAATACAATGAAACGGAAGCATTCCTGGGAGGACACAGCCTAGCAACCCTGACAGAAGAAGCAGGAGGCTGGACTAGCCCTCTGTCTGTTAGGAAAACTGAATTCTCCATCAGAGCACTTCTCTGTGATTCCTTTACCTGTGGAACAACACACACAAATCCTCCACAAACATATTTTAAAGAAACATAAGGAAAAAAAAAACCTTATCCCATCAGACTAACAAAACCCTAACTTCAAGGCAAGACAAAGACGTGATGGGTAAATAACACCTGTAGCCTGCTATCCCTAAAACACAAAGGATAGCCATCAAAACCCGCAGTCATACTAAGTACATTTATGCCTCGAATGAAAACGGTCACCCTTTGAAAATCAATGAGCGCAACTTCTTCTGAAAGTGAGATGAAAACTTTAAACTCTGTCATCTCAATGGACAGAGCAATCATTTGACAATATTTACCTATTTATTATTCACCATAATAATTCTTTAAAGCTCCAGAACCCCTCACAAGAGCCTCTTCAGAGACTTATGGAGAACATGATACTCCATGTGGGATGATAGTACCTTTCTCAGCAATTCTTTTGAATAAGGCAAGCTTTTACATTTTCAAAATTTTTATTCTGAAGCTGGTAAACTGTCCTGTGGTCAGAGACATTGGAGACTTTCACTGGGGCAAGAGTGAGTGACGATCAAGGAGGCATCGGAAAAAGTTGCTGAAGGTTTACCTGCCTCACACGTATGTTCGAATCTGAGCATTTGAAGGCACAGTTATCGTTGGCATGATAATTTCACTTTAGTTTTTATTTGTCTAATCTCTTAAATAATTTAGCTGTTCTTAGTTTTCATCTTATATTTTGATGGTATAAACTACAGATTAAAATTTCTGTATTTCTTAAGGTTCTAGGTAAAATTCTGTAACGTGTAGCGATCAATAACTCCTCTAGTCCCTCTCCTTGAGTGTGGGCCAGACACTATAATGCAGTTGCACCTAATAGACAGTGGCATTCCAGGGTTTTTATTACCTTATATAGCAAAGATGAGGGGATTTTTTTTCAGATGCACTTAAGGTCCCTAATCACTTGGCTTTAACTTAATCAGAAGAATAATTCTTTTCCTGGATAGGTCTTGATCAAATGAACCCTCTGAAAGAGAGTCAAGAGTCAAAGATTCCTTGCTGCTGGCTTCTAGGTCAGACATGCAATGAATTTTCATAGCAATATGAATTTGAAAGAGATTTATCAACTGCACATAAAATGGGAACTCCAGTGGGTGTTTGGAATGCCATCTTGTGAAATCTTGAGCCGAGTATCCAAGTAAATAATGCCTGGAGTCTTGACTTGGAAAATTTGAGATAACATGTGAATGTTGCTTTAAACCCTTAATCTGTGGTCATTTGATATGGGTATAAAAGTGAATCTGGGCTGATCACACAACTTAGTGATAAGAGTACTTGTCTGTTATAAGTGAGGTCCTAAGTTTGAGCTCCAGAATCCCAGAACACACACGAGAGAGAGAGAGAGAGAGAGAGAGAGAGAGAGAGAGAGAGAGAGAGGTGGGTGGTGGTAATGGTGGAAGTGGTGAATAACTGCTTTACCGTCTTTACTTTTGGTCATTGACCAATGGTTTTGTTGTGTTTCTGAGCTTGGAAGTTCCGGAAAAGCTCTTTGATAGCCTTGATTGTGTTTGAGTGTGCAGTCTCTCTCTTCTGCTCTCATTAATATTGCCTTCTACTTCTCCTGTTAGGGACCCACAAAATCTCTGGCCTTCTGGTGGTCTGTTTCACTCTGTATTAGCATAGACTCATACCAACTTTTTTTTATGTGTGTGTGAGATTTGAGGCCGAAGTGAAGCACTTTGAGCAGGTCTGGTATTTTTAGCGCAGAGGAGGTCAGATCAAGAGGTGGTAGCAGTTAGCTGAGAAAAGGTGAACACAGTTGGCTGCGTGAATTATTCCAAATCACCCCACTTGGAGAACTGGCCAGGCTGGAGCCCAGTTCAAATCATCTAACTCTAAAGCAGTGCATTATCAGGTCTCCAGATTACAGATGCTAATGTCAGCTGGGCAGTGGTGGCGCATGCCTTTAATCCCAGTACTCGGGGAGGCAGAGGCAGTAGGATCTCTGTGGGTTCGAGGCCAGCCTGGTCTACAGAGCTAGTTCCAGGACAGGCTCCAAAGCTACACAAAGAAACTCTGTCTCAAAAAAACAAACCAAACTAACCAACCAAGCAAACAAACAAAAAAAACAGAACAAAACAAATGCTAACGTTCTTTCTCAAATAGCTAAAGAGTATTTGCTAGGCACTTATAATCTAAGGCAAATTACTTGGAATTCTGGGACAGCACATACTGTATTGGAGTTCAGCAACTCTGACAATTGGTGTTATTTCCTGTCTTTGGAACTCAAAGTGTGGCATGCATTTTTCCTTGCTCCCATGGTTTCTGCCCCCTCAACAACTTTAGCCATTGGTGTTGTGCCTGTGTGCTGAGACTCCATGGTAGGAACAGTTTGTGTGGGAGATGATGGGGTATACAAACTCATCTCCTCATTGCTCTGTGTCTCCAGGCCTTTTCTACTGGTTGCATTTGGGAACGAGAAATGCCTGTCTTGAGAGAAAATTGTTTTCAAGTCTTTGCCTAATAACTCTGCTTTCGTCATTTTATAGTTTCCTTCAGCTGGTCCCATTCGTTCTCAGGTTAGCCCTTGTGCTGGTGACTTGGAGATTTGTGCCGTGTCAACTGCAGATCCTGCAGATCCAGGACTAGAGCAGGTTTCTTTGCCAACTATCTGAAAGGCTGGGGAAGCGCTACCCAAACCTTTAGCTTAGCATAATAACCTAGTGTATAACCTCCTTCACCTCTTTGTATTCTCCTTTGAGGTAGGGTTTCTTTGCTCAGGCTTGGCTGTCCTTGAACTAGGTCTGAAGGCCAGGCTGGCCTTGAACTCACAGACTTCTGTCTGCCTCTGCCTGGGATTAAAGTGTGTGCCACCACTCCCCTGAGGCCTGCTCCCACTTCTCTCAGCTTTCTTATCTGCAATTCCAGGTCCAGATGCATCAGGTTCAAGGCGCCTTCCTTTCTGTCTCACGGACATGTCAGTAATTTAGTGGTTTCTATTCCAAGAGAATTACTCTTGCCTTTTTTTGCTTTTCCTTTTTAAACCATGTTTTGTTACCATGTTTGTGACATAGGGTGTCCTCCAAAACATGAACTACCAATGCTCATTTGACCAGAACCCCATGATTTCTTTCTTAATTGGACCAGTTCTTCAGAGACAGTGGTCCTCTCTGGTGTGTTGGATGTGAAGGACTGGAACAGGCTCCTCCTTTACTGTGTTTTCCAAAAGTTCATGGAGTCTCTGATTGAAAACCATCTGTAATTAATATATTCAGTTCAGTGACTGCTTAACAGCAGGACTGAAACACGTTGGAGTCGCACTTTGCGCCAGCCAGCTCAAGGACCGGACAGATGCCAAAATATTTTCCGTTTGTGTTTTGGTATTTCATATTTGCTAAATATGAGCCATTATGTGATATATTTACATATATATGATGAGCATGAATCAAAACATTTTCCTTCTGATTTTCTTAATTGGTTGTGGAAGGAAAAATGTCTTTAATCTTGTTTGTAAATGACGCCTAATTTTCTTAGTGTTAATTGGTGGCAATGCGAAAGCCTCCTAGTTTACCAACCAGACAAATGCAGGAAGATCTTATTTACGGGCTTAATATCCTTAATGATTCTGGCACCTGGGGCTAGTCTGTATGGCTAGAGTCTCTGTGACTCCATGTAAGTGGTAACACTGGTCAGGTGAGTTGGTACATCTTGTAAATTATAGACCTACCAGTTCCAAGGCAAAACACGGTGGGAGAATGAATTAATCAAATCAATCTTTAGCAAAACATTTTTATGGGTACTAATCAGGCGTTTTTCACAGCTGTGCCTGGTGAGGCTAATCTGGACTCTTATGAAGGACAAGGAAGTCTACAGAACCAATGGGGAAAGACAGCGATGAGAGAGGAACTAACGGAAAAGCAGCAGGTTCTAATAGCCTTTTGTAAAAGAGGGCTTGAAATCGAAAAACCTCAATTGACATTTTATCGGCACAAAGATTGTCTTCCTGGCCCGTACAAGCCCTTGTATCATTTCTGAAAGGTTGAGAAAGGGCTGTTCAGATTCTGTTTACACTTGTATTCAAATGAAGGAGAATAACCTCAGGACGGAAGGGACTGAGACTTGTGAGAAGGACTCACTTGATGAAAGGCTGGTCCTGGCATACACTGTACTGACAGAACTTAATAGACAATCACAGATGAGCTTCCTCCACCCCTCATCCCTACTTACACGCGCATGCCTGTATGGGCACCGGTACCATCCCTCACCCCTACTTAAACCTCTGTGCCTAAATGGGGCACGGTCATCAGACAGGACAGCTACATTCTGCCCAAGTTTTCTGAATGACTGAATCACAGGGCTTGGGAAATGCATAAGGCAGAGAAACCCTATCCGTATATGGTTAGATTTTTTTTTATAGATGAGAGAGAATATAATCCTGTATTTACCTTGCTTCCTCAGCTGCCTTCTTCCTTTCTATCGTCCACCTGGGACAGAGGAGGATATGACTTTTGACCCACTCAGGAAACTTGTTTATGCTTTGAAATAAGCAATCTGATTAGTCTTATCATTATTGGGTCCTGCCTAATTCAGTTGTTATTGGAGCCCATAAAGTTACACAGACCTTTTATTGCCTGGCTTTCCTGTTGGAGTCAAAGACTGCATTTTGATTAATTGTTGATTGCCACAGAATTACTACCATGACGTGTGTGTGTGTGTGTGTGTGTGTGTGTGTGCGTGTGTATACCACAGAATTACTAACATGATATGTGTGTGGGGGGTGCTGAATTTTTTAAAAATCAAGGAAGAAAACTCACCAACTCCTTTATAAGGGAATAAAATTATATGGAGTACTAAGTAAAACATGGCTGAAATGTTTTCCTATTTGCCACTGTGTCCCAGTTACTGTTGCCAAAAGCATAAAGAGGAAAAGGGAACGAGAACTTTGCTAAAGAGATGGGCTAACAAATACTCAGTTATTTGGCAAAAATAAGTTAATTAAATAGATTTGAGGAAAAACAGAGTATCTAAAAGGGAGGAACTTTTAACAAGTATTTGGGAGCACTAGGGAGAGATGGAGGGAGGGAAGTGTATGGAGAGGATCAATGTACACTGTGTAAATACATAGACCTTTCAAAGAATAAAAAAATTAGAGAATAAGATTTAAATAAAACAAATATTTCACGTGGAAGAGTGTGCCCCAGTAGCAAAGGTGATAAGAGAAAGACATTTGGGTGTGCACTTTCCAGAAAACTCTATGTCTTCAGTCCCACAAGGACAGTGTAATCCCATTCAATCTAGACGTGAAGATTCAAGGAAAGCCATTTTCCTTTTTTATTATAATATTTTTTAAAATTTCATTTTACATTCCAACCACAGTTCTCCCTACCATCCCTCCTCCTGTCCATCCCTCATCTTTCCCCCCAGTCCAGCTCCCACCCACTTCTCTCTATGGGTAAGGGCTCCCATGGGATGTCAACAAAGTCTGGCATATTAAGTTGGGGCAGGACCAAGGCCCTCCCCCTTACATTAAGGCTGAGCATGGCGTCCCACCAAGATCCATTTTCTAGTGTGACCCCACTGTGTCAGTGATGGTTTGGATCACCCAAAACTCAAGTTACTTCTGCTGAGCCTAAGATTTCCTCCAGGTTCGTGTGCATAGATAATAGAAACAAGAAATAAACAGAATAGGTGCACACTATATCATATGCTAAAGCACAACTCGGTTCAACTCACAGCTTTAAGTATTATAATTATTTTGAAAACTAGCAAAATGAGAGACTTGAAAATCAGCAGAATTGTTAATGAGAAAGCAAAATGGCTGATGGGAAGTCAAAGCTAGAATAGTTCTGTTGAGGTTTTCAGAACTCTCTCTCTCTTTCTCTCTCTCTCTCTCCTCTTAGTTGTCCTTGAACTTCAACAGGAAATAACTGGGTATCTTTGACTCTTAGGCAGCATTTATCTCAGCATAAGATGAGTTGGTGTTGAAGCTCACCCTAGTGCTTCAACAGTTGGTGTTGAAGGCTGGAAAGAGCACAATATAGAATTCATCTCCTTGAACGAGAACCTTAGATTTAGACAAGTCCAGGATGGTGTCATTCAGATGTAAAAGGACAGGGAGATGCTGTGGAGTGCAGCGAGCTTGGGTGAGGACTGGAGCTCAGCAACTTTGCAAGCTCCCAGGCCATACTAGGGCTCAGTGGGCCACACTTGTGAATACTTTGGGGCTGAGTGCAGCCATAATGGGAAGATATTTTCTGTGTCGTTGTGAAGAAAGGAAGATGGCAGGGGTGTGGAGCTCAGGCATCCTCCATTTATTTCCTCACAGTTCTGCTGAAAGCCGATGTAGCAGGTCCTCTTCCCAGTGCTGTGGCCGAACAGATGAGAACCAGCATCTGAAAGGAACCCCATGTTTTCAGAGCTTCCAACCCTGTCCACTTGACCTTGTTGTTGTGGGATAAGAATAGCAAACAGTCCTTATGCTCAGAGATAAACAGCAGTAAAGCCCTCATTCTCCTAGCTTCAACAGACCTTGTGCGTACCTGTTTTCCACCCTGAACGCTGGGAGTGATTGTAGTTAATAATCTCTGTTGTCCTTAGGACCAGGTCCCACCCGAATCCCCAGACTATTATCCCAAATTCTTCCTTCCTAGACCTTTATTTTGAGCATTACAGAACCTGTCCTTAGGGGAGGTATCACGGGGCCATTTTTACTTTGTAATTTGGTGACCTCTACAATGACATAGACCACACTACATCTCTCCCCTAGGCCCTTAAGCTACAGAACCCATTCTTGTGGAAGAGGTCACGGGGACTTGCGAAAGAGTTTGGATGGAGTCACACCTTAAGTTTTATTGTGATAATTGTCGCCAGGAAACATTCCCCCAATGTGTACTGTACTTAAACAGGTCTAAAACAAACTGCTCCTTGTCAGTTTGAACCTGCCTGACTAAGTCACCCTGAGCGGTATTTCCTTCTCTACTCTCTTAAGAGCATGGCTTGGCTGGCTGTAAGCACTTTCAGGGGCACTCCCACGGTGAGTTTGTGGGGAGGCCAACCTTAACATGGAGACTGTGATAACACAAAGCCAGTCAATACTATAAAAGCCAGGCTACATAAAGAGAAAAAGGTGTGGAGGACAAATGTCACCTTTAAGGGCATGCCCCCATTGTAGTAGGAGCGGTGGGCTGCATTCCCACCCAGCTCCCGCATGGCTGGCTTTATACCCGAAACAACACCACACAAATTGTATTTTTTTAAACATTGCTTGGCCAATTAGTTTTAGCCTCTTATTGGTTAACTCTCATATCTTGATTAACCCATTTCTATTAATGTGTGTAGCACCACGATGTGGTGGCTTACTGGGAAGGATCTTAACCTGTGCCCATCTTGGAGAGGAGAGCTATAGCGTCTGCTTCACTGTCTCCTTTCTCCCAGCATTCTATTCTGTCTTTCCTACCTACCTATGCTCTGACCTATCAGGCCAAGCAGTTCTTTTTTTATTAATTAACCAATAAAAACAACAGATAGATAGAAGACCCACCTACATCACCCTATGACCTATGTCTACCAGTAGGCCCTGTAGCCCCAAGTTTCCATGACTCGCCAGCAGCCTGGGAAGCTACGAGCCAGTCAATGGGTCCATCCGTGTATGAAGGCAGAGCTTTGTAATTCCACCACTTTCCAACAGTCCCCGCCTCTGAATATTGTAGGACCAAGTCTTCTCATAGGATCATGGTGGAGACATCTGAACCTTGTAGCTATGACAGAGTAGAAACAGAGGCAAAAGATCCCTGGGAAAATATTGAAGAAAACTCAGCAAGCATTTTAGGTTATAGATTACTTATTTAGCCACTGTTGCCCTGAATTTTCCATTCCATTCACCTGTTTTCTTCTTCGAGACCAGAGAAAGGCTCCAAGTGGGAGTTCTTTCTTTTGCTTACTTAATATATTTGGAGGGGGGAATTCATTTATTTTGATTTATGTGTATTAAAACTTTACCTGGGTGTATTTATGTGTGTGCCTGGTACCTGTGCAGAGGTCAGTAGAAGGCATGGGGTCCCCCGGAGTTAGAGAGAGTTGTGAGCCATCATGTGGGAATCAATCCCAGGTCCTATGTCAGAGTACCAAGTGCTCTCAAGTGCCAAGCAACTTCCACTACCTTCTCTTGAAAATATCTGACCACATGAAATGAGAGCCATGTGTGAACCACACACTATTCCCCCGCTTTCTGTTTCTCTAAAGGCATCAGCACGAGGAATCCTGCACTGGAAGTGAATACAGGCCAAAAAACTCTGCACTTCCAGGGCTACTGTTTTATCTCCATCCTTGCAGAGGCGGGCACCCATTCCAACAGCCCCCCCCCCACTGTCTTTGCATCAGCAAACACAAGTGTCTGTGGTGCATATGGCAGTAGGCAGAACTGTTTTGTTGTGGTTAAAAACACAGTCCCGTGTTGTTATTTTTAATTAAAGATGCTTATTTCTGTCACACAGCAAGATAATTTTTAGACAAAGGCTTTGTGTAGACTGTCAAGGAATAAGTTTTCCATCACTATGGTGTCTCTTAAACACTCCCTCTGGATGAGAAAAATTCCAAGAGAACAGAACAGACCATGACGTAGTCACTGGGGGTGGGGGGAGGGGATTCTTGCAGCCTGAAATATAAAATCAGTTACCAAAATACCTTGCTATGCCTGTTGGTTCTGCCTAAGGAGGATGGGTGTGGCCAGGGAGTTGGAAATGGGCACCAGGTAGGGATGAGCATCTTAGGACAGCGGAGTTTCTGGGCACATTTGTAAATGCATCCAAGTAGAAAATTGCCCCTTTGTGTAAACTGTTACACTGTTAGACCCTACTCCTCAGATAGCTATGGCATCACTTAGCTTTGGTGAGCTTCAAATGGATAGAACATTCAAATTTGCCTTTTGGCTTTTAGTGAAAGTCAAAATAATGTATGCCAAACACTTATCTAAGACAGCTAGCTATCATGGTATTTTGGGCATTTGCTTAGCTTACTACTGTAGTAGTTACTTTGCTTGTAGCTGTGACAAAAACACCCGGCAGAAGCAGCATAGGGGAGGAAGGGCTGATTTTGGCTCACAGTTTGAGGGGAGACAGTCCGTGGTGGAGGGGGTGTGAGGCAGGAGCCCACGACATGCTTGCAGTCAAGGAGAAGAACAGGGAGTGCTGGGTCTCTTCCTTCCTCTTTCGTTTCCTTATTTAGCTCAAGGCCCCAGCTCTTGGATCATGCCAGCCACATCAAAGATGGAGCTTCTATGCCCACTTTACTCTTGGGGAAATAGCCTCACAGGGATGTGTGTCTCCCAGGCGCTTCCAAATTCAACCAAGCTGACAAGGGATGGTGACCATTTAGACTATCATCACTCATTTTGCTAGTTTCCTTTCTTTTTTCCTTTCTTGTCTTTGTTATCATCACCCTTGCTTGCCCCCAGGGCATTAGAGCTTGGACTCTGTCCTCTATCCTCCCCTCTCTCTGCGACAGTCACACTCAGTCCCCTCTGATCTCAGGGAACTCCCTACCCACTTCCCACCACTCCATCTGCCCTATTCTCCTGCGTATTGTATCCTGGTTCCAGCAAGCTGAAGGCATGCATGGCCTTTTGGACATTCCAGGTCCAGAGCCAAGGCACAGAGCCAGCTCTTAATTACTTTCTAGAAAGTTAGTTTCTAAGAGCTAATGTAGCACATCCTAAATCCCGTGCACGTAGGGCCTGGGATTAGCTGGGAGGTGTCAAAGTATTTTCCCAGTCTGCTCTGCCTTTCATAACCTTGAACAAGTCATTTTCGCGCATCTCTTCTCACTTTCCTAATGGAAAGATTAGGGAGATAATATCAGGAAGGTGCTATCTAAATATGAAATGAGGTATAAAGGAAATAAATAGCAGACGGTGCCTGTCAGAGGCAGCCGATCCTCTCAACAATGTTTTTCTGTGACCTTCAGTCCCCTAGGAGTGGTCCAGGAAGCAATAATGCACAAGTTAAGAACTCTTTCTGCCCTCCTTAAAGCGCGTGTGCCGCTTGCTCACTGCAGGCAGACTTCCAACTACTCCTTCGACAAACATTTCCAGAGCACCTCCTGTGGGTCAGGTGATTGACAGTCTAGAAGCTGCAAATTTAAGCCCAAAAATGTGGTGCCAGTCTTTTGGAAGACTGAATTCTTAGGGGGGAGTTGGAAACACAAGCTATGCAGTATATGCAGAACGGAGGTGTGCGAAGGATTCTAATACAGGTGCAGTGGAAGGAGAGCATGCAGGCTTCTTTGAAGAGATGGGTTTGACCTTGCCCCTCCAAAGCTAAGTTGGGCAGGGTGAGAAAAACTGGGTAGACCAAAGAAAGAGAGTGATGAACTGGGAAGAGATACAGACTGCAGCTTTCCATCCGAAGGCAGCCAGGAGGATGCTGAGGCAGAGGGCAGTGGAGGTAGGCCTGGTGGTACCTCGCATGCAAAGGTATCTCAGCCTACAGAGGCCAGTGCTGCTACAAAACCACACATGCTCTGTGTAGAGGCTGAGAGCTGCAGGAAGCGATTTGTGTTTTCTCCTTGAAAGCAGTGCAGAAGGTTTAAACGGGAGACGTGTTTGATCAGCGCTATGGCTTCGGCTTCACAAATATTTGCCTTCCTTTTGAGGTCTACTACACGTATTCCTATAGTTTGTACTGAGGTAGGTTCCCAGCCTCCTGAGCTGCCCATGTATCTGTCTCAGCTCTAGCAATTAGCTACGTGTGACAACGGAAGGAAATGTAAACCTGAATTAATGAAAATTAAATTAAAATGTAAAGGTGTCATCCTTCCTGCTACCCAATCTGCTTAATGTCATTACCATGTCTCAGGTGTTTGAAGGTGATGCTGGAAAACCACTGGTAAAGTTCTGTCATTGCAGGAGATTCTTCAAGACCACCGTTGTGTTTGGACCATCTGCTTGCCTGACCATCCCGTGAGACTGCTCAAAGTGGTGATAAAATTCAAAAGTTCCCTAGGTTCTAATTCCAGCTTTGTTACCTCCAGTAGTTTCCTACCTTGAACAAGTTACCTAGCATCTGTGCGTCCCAGTTTCCTAGCAACAGAACTTACTGCTGTTGAGGTTTAAACGCACTAATACGTGAAGAGGGCAAGATCGGGGGCCCAGCAAATGCTGAACACTGAGAAATGTCAGCAGCCAGCAGCCAGCCAGGAAGCTGGACCGCTGCCCTCAATTGGTCCTGATTGCTCCTTACCGCTTATTCTGAGAGCAGCCCCTTCCCCATTTTCCTCCAGCTATGACTGTCCCTGACTTGGATCATGCACTTTCTAATCGACCTCCTTTGGGACTCAGGGTTGGAAGGGACAGGAGAAAGTGCAGTGCCGAAATGAGCCATTCTTACAAAAGTACAGGGAACGTCTTGGTGTGTTGGAGGTGTAATTGAGCTCAGAAATTTCCCCTGAACTCTGCTAGGCAGCAGGGAGGATGGAAAAAGACCCCGGGAACAGGTCACGTTTCAAAACTGAGACTAAACTCCTTCCTATTATTTGAAGTAGCCTCACAAGCAAGCTTGTTCTCAATTTTCCCACCTAGCGGTCCCTACAGGGGATACTGATGCTTTGGTGTAATGTTTCAGAACTGGAATGCTATGGGGTTTTGCCTATGGTTACATGTGTGCTCAGTGCCTTTCCTAAAAATTGCGGCATGCCGCTCCCGCCAGCAGAAGAGACGACCGCAACAGGATTCTTCTCAGAACACACTTTATTGGAGCACTTACACTTGAGGTTGTAGAGAGGCAAAAGACCCCGTCCCCGTGAAGCAGAAGAATATATACGGTTCCAGACAAAGCCCTGACGTGTCATCAACCCAATGGCTCAGGCCAGAATGGAGTGATCGTGCTAAATTATGATTGGCCAGATCAGATGGCCAGATCGAAAGACTCCCATGCGCTGGGGGAGCTCGCGCGCATGCGCACAAGTTGTCAGTCAAGTTTGACGTGGAACAGCAAACGGCGCCCAGGCTCCGTGCCCACGACATGACAGCGCCATGGCGCGTGCTACATCTCCGCGCGCTACAAAAAAATCACTGTATAGATGCTTCTAGGTCCAATTTCTCTTTTGTTTATTTTCAACACGTGTATGTGTGCGTGATGTGCATGAGTGTATACATGCCTGTTCATATGTGCCTCTGTGGGTCTACATGCACATGTGTGTGCATGCATATGGAGGTACAAAATTGATGTTGGACGTCTTCCTCAGTGGCTCGCTGCTTACTGAGGTATGGTCTCTTGCTAAGCAGAGCTCACCAAATCCTGGATAGTCTAGCTAGCCGGCTTATCCCGTCTACCTGTGTGTGCTTGGATTATAGGTGACTGTCACACCTGGCTGACTTTTGTATGGGTTGTGCATATCCAAACTTCATTCCTCACGTGGGCATAGGAAAAGCTCAATTAAATCAAATACCCTTTGAGGCATGGGGACCATGCCAAATGAAGAATGCATTACCTGTTTTGTTGCTGTGTGTGGTTGGATCTTTATGCCATGCCTAACCACAGGAACTGACCGGAGGGAGACGTGAAGAGAGGATCAGAGCTGCCCCCTGCCATTCTATTAGTACAGGTCTGATGACTCTTATTTGCAGGTAATAAAACCAGGAACAAATTTACCGGCTGGAGTACGGGTGGCAGAGCTGGAAGGAACCATCCCAGCTTTTCAGTCTCCCCTAGCGAGCCTTCTTCTCAAGTTTGAATTACACAAAGGGAACTTAGGAAATCTCCCAACCTCCTTACCCTGGATGCATTTGAGAGACCACACAAGCACACACCAAACAGGAATTTATGACCAAAACCTCAATTAAAAGAAAATTTCCTGTGTATGTGGTAAAATTAAAGACCTGCTTATGCTCGCCACAAAAATCTGCTCCACGCCTAGACAAATGCACTCTTCTGAAACACTTTGTGTTTGAAGCCTACCTGCCAAATACAGAAGCATGTGTGCATAGGCAAGGCTCATCCATGTGGTTACAAGCAGGATATGCCGCCAGCTTAGACTCTTTCATGCACTAACAACTCCCTGAACGCTGAAAATGTTCCTTTGTTCATCTCTCTTTCTTAGGAAGGAAAAAGGAAAGGAACCTTCAGAAATAATGTGTTTGCCCAGGCCTTTGAAGACCGAAGATACTTTTAAGATCAACCTGTTGACTTTGCCATGATTTTTGGAATTGGCAACGATACATTTTCTTAAATGACGAGGGGAAATAAGATACAAGCATTGTACTAACTTATTCTCACCTCATCCATGAGTGCGAATCAAAAGTGGCAGACAATTTGAGACTCTAATCCTGAACAGTAACTAGGGAACGTGAATACATAGAGGCCTTGGTTAAAATCAAACAAAATAGCAGGACTTTACTCACAAAAGCAAGGAAATTCCAGGCTGTGGACTCAGGGCAATTTTGAATTATACATCTTAGAACACTGTTAAGTCAAATATTTGAATGTCTGTAAAGTTAAGCCTTGCTGTTTCAATTACAACCTATTACGCATCTGTCTGTCTTTACAGGGCTGAAGAGAGTAGCATGTCTTTTGCTAAATGAAGGCAGATCTTCAAAGGCCATCCCTGCCTGAACGAGATGACGCTGGGAGCCATGCAGGAACTTCAGTCTGTGGCTAGAGCAGAGAAAGTAAGTGATAAAGCACAAAGCCTCCAGGAAATTGTTTTGAATCAAGTCTGTGTTCTTTAGAAGTCATTTCCATGTAATGGATGTTGAATGCTTCCTGTTAGGGTGATTTTATGGCTTTTTCTTTCAGGGGCTTTAGGAATTTCTATAGGCAGCCTCCCAGTTGACTTTCTCATATTCTAAAGAAACTGATCCAAGTCAAAAGTGTGTGTGTGTGCGAGCATGTGTGCACACACATGTGCGTGCACGCACACATGCATATATGTCTATGCCTGTGTGTGTGCCTGTGTGTGATGCAGGCTGGGGTCTGGAGAGATGGTGAGTGAAAGTGTATTCATTTTACAGGCACAAGGACCTGAGTTCAGATCCCAGCACCCATGACGAAAAAGCTAGTTATGGCCACATATGCCTGTAGCCACAATGATGGAGACAGGATTCTTGGGTCTTTGCTGGCTGTCAATCTAGATCCAGATTCAGGGAGATATTGTCTTACGTAATGTTTCTAGTGCTGTGAAGAGACATCATGAGAGTGGCAACTCTTATAAAGGAAAAACATTTCACTGGGGTGGCTTGCATTTTCAGAGGTTTAGCCCATTATCATCATGGTGCGGCATGGTGGGGTACAGGCAGACACGGTGCTGGAGCAGGAGCTGAGAGTCCTTTATCTTGACTCCACAACCAACAAGAAGTGGTCTGAGATCCTGGGTGTAGTGTGAGCTCATATGGACCTCAAAGCCCACCTCCACAATGACACACTTCCTCCAGCAAAGACACACCTACTAATAACGCCACTCTCTACAGGCTTATGGGGCTGATTACGTTCAATCTGCCACAGAGATCCTGTCTCAAAGGAATAAGGTGGAATTGACAAAGTAGGGCACTCAGTGTCCTTCTCCAGCCTCTGCATGTATATATAGGCACATGCACACATATACATGTATACCACACACACACACACACACGCACACACACATAAATATACCACAAACATAGACATCATACTCATAAACATAGAGAAAAACAAACGTGTGTGGTTCTGGTTTCTTTCTCAAAAACTCATTCAGTCTGTATTCTGTTGAAGGCACCATCAGCTAGTGTTGTTACTACAAGGAATACTTGTGCACGATTCCACACTGGCATTCCAGAACACATCATACTCAAGTGAACCATACTTAGCGGACAAATAATTCCTGACCTAAACGCCAACATTGCCAGTGCAGTGCTTGCATTGGAGAACAGTGCTATGGGTTAGCACTAGGGAAAGCCTATTCAGGGCTGGGTTACAGACTCCAGGGTGTGCCTAGGCCTTGAGTTATTAGCAGATAAGATAAAGATGAGAGGAAGGCTAAGAGTGCCCTCTAAGTCCCAAGGGTAAGATGATTGCCTTGTGACAACCTTTATTTGTTGCTCCTGTTAGTCATCCTTTGTGTCAGTTAGCTATTGCTGTGTAACAATCCCCATGAAACTAGGGGCTCAAGAGCTAACCGTTTTCTCCTGCTTATGAGTCTATAGACCAGTGCTTCTCAACACGTGGGGTGTGACTGTCAGAAAAGATGTATGTTTGATGATCTTAAGAGCTGAGACATCACTCAGTAGACAAACAATAGTTACGAAGCAGCAAAGAAATTATTTTTATGGCTGGGGGTAATACAGATCCCAACACGAGGATCTGTATTAACGGGTCACAGCATTAGGAAGGTTGAGAACCATTGCTCTAGACTATCTGAATAGTTCTACCAGCAGGTGTATGCGAACTTTTGACGTGTGAAATAAGTTTGCGCTCTAGAATCAAACAATTGAGGTTTTTTTTTTAAAAAAATCACACAGAAGTCTCATATATTTAGTATGCTTATGGTTTCATGGCAGACTGTGGTCATAAGTACCCTTGGGTGCACACAGTAGGCAGGGTGTGCATTGTGCATGCCTATGGCTAGTGTATCCTTACACATTTGTGGGGACATGCCTACTGTGGTTACTCTCTTCAACAGTTTGCAGGTTAGGCTACCTGACGGTTGTCTGGTGTGAGATGACAGTGCCTTGTCACCACATTTCTTGCCCATTTTTCCTGCATCTTCTGTCTGCTTTCTCAGAGTCATGGGAGAAAAGCACAAACAAACATGGAAGCTCAAAAGACACAGTTTGTCCATCTTTTGTTCACGTCACATCTGCTCACTCCATTGACCAAAGCCCTTAATCAATAGTGGGCAGAATGATCCCCTTCAGTGACAGGGTGGAAAAATGGAACTCTCAATGTAACCCACATAACATACTTCATGGTGTGAGTTACACTCCTGTTCTGTAGAAGGAAGCAAGACTGAAGCCAGCTGAATCATTCTGCCAAAGCATGCATGTAACCGGTTACTGGTAGGGCCAGTTTCATAGCTACACCCAAAGATCTGCTCAGACTGCTGAATGTGTGTTGGCAATGTCTTCAGCTTCTTCCATTGTCTCTTATCCCCCTCCACACTGCCCTGTCTACAGATGGAACCAGCCGGCCAGATGCAATTTTCACAAGCCCATGCATTTACACAGAAGTCTTTCTAGGACCCTCCGCTACCTGCAGCAGCTTATCTCAACCCTGTTTCCTCATGACACCCTTTACTTCCTAAAAGAATTGCTGAGAGAGCCTCAGGGATGGTTCTCTTGGTCGAGTGCTTGCCACACACACGTGAGTATGTGAGTTTGGTTTTCAGACCTCACATAAAAAACCCAGGTGTGCTGGTGCAGGTTTGCCAACCAGAGCCAGGGAAGCAGAGAGAGATGGATTTTCAGGACTTGCTGGTCACCCAGCCTTTTCTACTTGATCGGCTATGTGCTAATGGGAGACTCTTATGTAAGGGCAATAAGGTGAGAAGTTGTCCTCACTGCTTGGGGAAAAGTGAGCCATTTAACCTGTACTGAAATGTCACATTGTACCTCAAACGTGTGATAACTATGTGTGAAATACAAATTAAAGCCACTTGAAAGAAGAATGAGTTAACTAGAGCGCTCGTGCAGGGCAGCAGTAGAATAAGAGGGACAGGTAGAGATGCTCGCAGAACAGCCATCTAAGAGCAGTGGCAATCAGGACATCCTAATGTGGGCAGCATAAATTATAATCGCATCACATTTAAGATCATATTCACATTTTATAGAAGAGAAGAGTGGAAATACAGAGGTTTACTGAGTTGACTGAATTCACATTTCACTGATGTCTGAGTTATTTTTGCACTCAGTTTCCCTTCATCTGTGCTGTATGGTATACACCTTATGTTAGGCATGCCAGACTAATGTGCAAAAGATTCCTGTAAGAATTGTCCTTTGGGGATGGGGGCAAGGGGAGAGTATTTTCAAATTT
Organism: Alexandromys fortis; assembly: GCF_014885135.2. Taxonomy (NCBI): domain Eukaryota; kingdom Metazoa; phylum Chordata; class Mammalia; order Rodentia; family Cricetidae; genus Alexandromys; species Alexandromys fortis. Next base: position 5,114,177 of record NW_026068002.1, read on the forward strand.
GGGAACTATTTATTTCGTGTCTTGGTTACTTTTCAATCGCTGAGACAAAACATCATGACCAAAACACCTTATAAAAGAAAACACTTAATTTGAGACTCACGGTTTCAGAAGGTTAGATCCATGACCATCATAGCAGGGAGCATAGTACCAGGGAGGCAGGGGTGGGGAAGTGGGGCGGCATGACATTAGAATAGTACCTGGGAATTTACATCTGATCCACAAACTCATAGAAGGAAGAAAAGGGTAAGTGGGAATAGCCTGGGATTTTGAAACCTCAAAGCCTGCTCCCACTGACACACTTCCTCCAACAAGGTCATACCTCCTAATTCTTCCCAAACAGTTCCACCAGTTGGAACTAACTACACAAATATGTGGGCCTTCAGAGGTGGGAGGGCATTCTCATTCAAACCATCACATTGGGATATTTATTTATATGATGGAACAAAGACTTGGAATTCAGACCAGAGGTACTAGACAGTTCTTCAGGACAAAGGAATAGGAAATTTGCTTAGAATGGAAAAGGGTGCTAGTGAGTTCTTACTTTGGGTGAATGAGATAGGTCCTTGGATTCTTAAGATTTAAGCAGAGTGGTGAAGTGGAGGACACTGGGGACTGGCTTGAGAAATTGAGGGAAGGGAATTTATGGATCAGGTATGGTCTATGACCTTGAGGAAAACAGTCTCTGATTTAGCTATCTAACTGTGCACTCTAGACACTGTTGTATTTTGGGGCGACACTTGGATGGCCAGACAAGAATGAGACAGTAGCTATTGTTGAAGCTCTGCACTAGGAATATCTTCAAAAAGAAGGAAAAGGATCTTGTTCTTGGTTGTGGCTACGTTGGGCTGGAAGTAACCAACCTGTACAAACCAAAATGAAGTTCAAAGAGGACTCAAGAGCAGCAGATGAGGACAAGAGATAGTAAGTCAGTAACTACCAGGGTGTGCATTCACCACTAGAATTCTTAGGAATCTTAGTTATTTATGATGCTTCAAAGCCAGTGGCCTTATCCATACACAGCACACACACACACACACACACACACACACACATACACACACACAGAGAGAGAGAGAGAACAAGAGAGAAAGAGAGTGTGTGCACGCACACGTATGCAAACACACACACACACACACACGGAGGCACACACACACGCATGAGAAGAAAAGAAACCCTGGGAATGAGGAAAACATCTGCCTCTCTCTATGTAGAAGAAACTATAGTGGCCAACAGAAAGGTCCTTTAGAGAGAGCAAGAGGAGACAGACAGAGCGAATGGAGATACGAAAACCAGTTAAGAGACTTTTGCAATCAAGATAATAAGATCCTGAATCAGGGCGGGCCAGGAAGTGAAGACAAAGAGACACATCAAACTTTCCAGGAGGGTTGGTACCTCCAGATGGGGAAAGCTGGAGAGCATTGTTTTCTCCAAACGCAGGGCAGTGTACCTGACATGATGTCATTGCTCCGGCAATATAGTCAAAGCAATTTATTTTTGGTTACCGCCCAGTGTATCATTCATTGCCTGGTTTTGAGACAGAATTTCGTGAAGCTGAGACTTGTGATCGTGAACTCCGCTTGTCTCTCCCTCCCAAGTACTGGGCTTATTGGAATGCAGCACCATTCTTGGAGGTCCGATATGTCTTAATCTGATCTGGAATAGATAAATTATTTAAACTCCTTGAAAAACCGAGTGAGACGGTATATGCCTGATACTGTTAGTGAGCATTACTTACCAGCGCCTGGCCAGTCTGGGGAGACCTCAGGACCTAACTGTCTTTGGAAAAGTCCAATTTCCCTAGAGCTATGCTTTACTGATTGCCTCGGTGATTTCCAATTCAATCAAGTTGGCAATTAAAATAATCATATTTTCCATTGTCCCATCATAGCAGGTGGATAATGCAGCTTTAGATCTTGCTTTTCAAAATTCTACCTGGATGCCTGGGAACACTTGTTGGAAAGACTTTTCATACCCTTGTCCTAATCATAGGAAGGAGTAGATGTGGCAGGCATCAGCCACCAGCCCTCCTCTAGCCCCGCTATAGAGACCTTCCGGGGATCCTAACGGCAGCCTGAATGAATTGGTACCGTCATGTGGAAACCTGAATGCAGCGCATCGCACGTATTTGAGGAGTCCAAATGTAATGTTTCTTTCTAATTGCACAATAACGCTGAGACACACAGAAACATTTCTGGCAGAAGAAACCCAGCTCTGATGTGTTCTCTCCTCCCTGCCTTGGGTTCATGCTTGAATCGGTATGTAGGCATATCTTTCCAATTCTTTATTATCATCGGTGCAGTTTAACTACGTGGCAACTGTTTTATCTCCTGATCTTTTGGAAAAGTACTGAGGATGCTTGAACTATCTCACTCTTGTTCTGGATCCTTCCAACTCTCACGAAAGAACGTATCTACCTGAACTGGCAATCCCTTGGCATCTTGCCATATATCAGTCTAGGGTACATTTTAATGTCACTGTGCCAAGACATCAAGAGGTCACTAGGATTTAACCCTTGGCACATACTCTAGGTGTGTCCCAGAACTGAGTAAGCCATGCACAGAGGCACAGGAAAGACTAATAGAAATTGTACAAGTTTACCCTGGCTGGCAGCTGAGCAGTGTGAAAGGAGAAGGCAAATCAGTAAATCCAGCTCAATAAATATTTAGAATGGGATAAAGATATGGGAGTCTTTGAGGTAGAGAAAAATGACTCTTCTTTATTGTGGCAAGAAAGTTCGAGGGCGAGCCTCCTTCTGTTTGTAAAGCTGACTCCAATCATGTCTGCAATTTATTAGGCCTTTCTTCTAAAGACTTCAAAGTATTAGGTAATCAAACCCTGGCTTTTTAATTTAATATATATTTAAAAAATGCTAAGCTATTTGGCCAAGGAGGTGGAGACATTTGCTAGCCTTATGGTCTGCGGATATAGACATATGCATGCATTTATGCAACACATATGTATAGCATACGTGCTCACCTATACATGTGCCTTTGTGTCTGGGTATCATGTAGGTATGTTTGTGTACAAGTATGTGTATGTATGTTCCTCCCCTTAAGTGTAGCTAAGTATGACATAGTGTATTGTTCCCTCTCTGGGAATCCAGAGGTTCTGCTATTTACTGCCTATGCAAGTTGGGATACGTCTCAGATTTTGTCAGCCTCTGCTTCTTTCTCAGTTCCATAGAATTGAGAGCACTGCCATTTCTGTGGGATAAGAGGAACATAAAAGGCAATAATATAGGAGAAATGGGTGAAATGGAAAACCTTTTGAGGTCAATATTGGTGCTGGGAGAGTCTGGAATGGCCCTTTCTCCAATTTGATTGTGAGGACTTTGCTCAAGTCCAATCTGACAAACGTGCTAGGAAGCATATGGATGCATTTTTCTGGACAGATGGCTTCTGTGCTCTGCCCTGCACATGAATGGCTTTCTGTGAAGTTACCTTAGCGTGGAGAGCCTCTTTCAGGAATCTTTATGGGGCTAAAGTGTGTTAGGTGAACCTCAACAAACAAGGAGCTACGGGCTTGAACCTAGTGCAAACAGTTGGCCGGACGTCCAGGACTGGGTGTAAATAATATCTTGAATGCCATCGAATGTCAATACTGGTGTTTGATGATATTACATAAATTCGGCTTTAATTGAACAAGGATAAATACAACTGAATGGACCCATTTATATCTCTGAATACAGAAATAAATCCCAAATAATGGAAATTTATTGCCTTGGGTCCGAGACATCCCCATACAGAAAAGGTGTGTGTGTGTGTGCTCATTCCTCCTAGCTTGACAATTCTTATCTTCTTGGGAACAAAGCCTCAAATAAATAGACCTCCCCAGATACCAGCTGCCCCAGGGGCTCCTCGGTGAATGAGGGAAGGGTGATTTATTCCCCGGGTGAAACTGTTTATATTATGTGGTAGTGAGTGTGTTCTGGCGCCATTAAAAATTAGCAACCAAATCCATCTTTAACAACTTTAAATAATAGTGTGGGTTCGAAAGAGGGTCAGTTTCTGGGTGCTAGCATGTTTATAACCTTGATATTGATAATGTAGATTTAAACAGACCCCTGAAGTTGACCAGTGTTGAGGAGTTGGAGTTGGGCACTTTAAGACGAGTGGTTTTTAGATATGAAATCAAATACATCACCATCTAGCCACTCCTTGGCCAGGTGTCTGCTCTCAAAATAGAATGCATATATGTAAAATATAAAAACCCTGAAAGGATATTGCAGCTGTTGAGCAATAAAGATATTCATGTGATAAAGGAAATGTTGAGGGGAAAGATGAATTACAGACTCTTTGCCACAAAACCCAAATGTTGTTACGGAAGCGGATCACCAGAGGACGAAACTCAGTTTGTACAGAGTAGAACTTCTGTATTTCCTGCCCATGGTCTTGCTCCCTCCTGTGTAACTGGTGGAGAATCACTGCTTAAGTTCTCCTCCGTAGCAGAGGCCACACATTCATGAGCCTTTGCTATTTTTCTCAGGCTTGTGACTATTGCCCCTTCAGTAACTAGAGCAAGGAAAGGAGAGTTCCGGCTCACACATTCTGAGGGGATGGTCCATTGGAACCCCGAAGGCACGGCCGCTGGCATGCTCTCTATGGCGAAGACAAAAATCTTGTGGTGGCTTGTGCAGAGATGGTACCAGAAGGAGAGTTTGCCAGAAGCTGTAACCCCTGAAGCCTGCTTCAAGTGGCCTCTCTTGATCAGCTGGTACACCCTGCAATTCCACAGCTTCCCAAAGCCGCACCACAAAATGTTGGGTAGATGTGGGAACACTTCCTTTCACAGGACATTTCCTACTGACGTCACGACAACATGCTTTTACCAGTGTGCTGTTCTCAGTAGCCTCTTCTGGCCTCACTCGCGAGCCTGGTTCTACCAGACTTTCCTTGCATGTTCACTCTGCACAGGGTTAATAGCTATCTTTGTTGTTTGCTTCTGGAGGGTTGCTGAATGATTCCCGCCCTTCATCAGCTTTCAACATCAAGAACTCCGTGTGGTGTGTACTACATGGTGTGCCGGGCACAGTGCCAGCTTCCATTGCAAATGTCTTTACCTGCCCCCATGTTGAAGGGACACATTACAGATGATACGAATGACATAATATATTTAATAGTACATTAACAACTTGGGGCCTTTGACTTGCACAAAAGAAAGGTGAAGGCATTTCCTGGGTCTTTTGAATCTCGTTTGACTTCTTTCAATTGATGGCTTGGTTTTCTCACAAGGACTCTTGGGGTAATCCCTCTGTGGTGGACTGCCACTAACATGTTAATTCATAGTAAGGATTCATTTGAAATCACTCAACTGAAGTCCTACAGATGGAAAGAGGAGACGCTGAACTATAGTCAGGATGCTGTTGGGTCATTAATCCAGGATGGCAAGAGAAATGGCAGCAGATATGAGTGGGACTCCAGTGGTGCACCTGCAGGTGACACAGAGCCATCTGTAAGCCAGGAGGGTAGTCCCCAAGCTGGAAGATCCAGGTATTGGGAAAGATGACATAAAACTAAGTCACCACCAGTAACAGAGGTAATAACATAAACAGCACAGAGATAATTATGGATCAGACAGACAGCTCAGCAGCTGTTGGGTAAATACACTCAGTTGTTCTCTTTTGAGAAGGGCATGGAGCCTCTGGCATGGTCAATATCAGAGCCAGGTGTTTGGCTGAGCTGGAGTTTGCCCCTGCAACTCCCAGTTCAGTGATGTGCAAACCCTGCTTCCAATAACACACATTGGTTCTTAAATAATAACGCAACTCTCTCTGTCTCTCCAGGCCCTCACTGCCTGCTGCAGAGAGTAAGCCACGTTTGCAAGTGAACCATCCTAGTGAGCAAGGCAGCCTACCTTGTTTAGTATCCCGCGGATTTCCCCCTCTACTTATTTTTGTTTTATATTCCTATATACTTTTTCCCTGGTTCTGGTTTTGTGTCCTTATTTACGTTTCCCCATACTTTATGGTGTGGATTCATGTACCTCAAATCCTATAAAAATAAGGCAGAACATAAATAAATCAATCTCTGCATCCATAAAGCAAAAGCACTGAATGGGTTATAAAGTTTTGCTGGTGTACTTGGGCACACTATTCCTTGTGATATTTACTTCCCAATAGCTGTCTAGTTCAGCAGAATTTACAATCTACAGAGGAATGCAATAGATTTGTTTACCTGGAGCGTCCCTGTTTCCCTTAGTCATTAAGTAAAAAGAAACCTGAATATGTTTTTAATCCCTCTGAAAGCTTTCCCATGTTGCGGTCATCATCACGCTGAATAAATTGTCGTGTTCTGAAGTAGGTTTCTCCTGTGTAGCCTCAGAGATCCCTGCTGTGTTAGTTAGCTATTCCTGTTCCTGTAACAAAAACAGCTTAAGGAGGGGAGGGCTTATTTTGCCTCACAGAAGGCATGATTCACTGGAGTGAAGAAGGGTTGGAGGTAAGAGTCGCTCTCTAACTGTGGTCTAAAGAGCAGGCGGTGGCTGGCCTGACTGAGTCAGCAGTCAGGAAGTCTGGAGAGATGAACGCTGGCGCTCAGTCCAATTTCTCACAAGTCCCTCCCCTCTTACCCCCAACTTTTTATTCTCTGAGACTCCAGTCCACGGGATCGCAGACCCACATCCTCTGTGAAACCACTCTGGAGATATCCTCACAGACACTTTCAGGGTTGTGTCTCCCAGCAGGGTGGATGATCAAGACCAACGTCATGCTGAGGTATGCGATCAGTCTTTAAACTTAGGTCCCTAATCCACCCAAGAACCCTTCCTTCAGTCATGAGTTTTGATTGGCATCTTTCTACCAACCCTGGGCCCCCGCAGTACTTGAGTTAAAGGTAGGATGCAAGATTAAACCCTGGGCTCTTTGGTTAATCAACTAATTAATTTTTTGCTGCTGTCATATTTTCCATCTTGACTGCAGTTTTCCCTCCCTCCCCTCCTCCCCGCCCCCCCACCTCTTCCCCAGATCCAGGCATCCTGCATTTTTCTTCAGAAAAGAGCAGGCCTCCCAGAGACACTAACCAAACACGGCATACCAAGTTACAATCAGACCAGACACATAACTCATATCAACGCTGGAAGAGGCAATCCAGTAGGAAGAAAAGGGTCCCTAAAGCAGGCAAAAGAGTCAGAGACAGACCCCGCTCCCACTGTTAATAGTCCCATAAGAATATCCAGCTTTGCAACTATACCATTATGCAGAAAACCTAGGTCATACCCGTGCAGACTCTGTGAACTCCTATGAGTCCTGGTCAGTTGATTCTGTGGGCCATGTTCTTGCAGTAAGCACTGGGTACTTTATGATGATATACTGAATATACTTTTTACATCTTACATGCCCCAATTTTTTCCACACTGTATGGAGAATATTCACAGTGAGATATTGTTTTTAATCTGTGCTGTTTTAAACTCAATATTTTATTCTGAGCACTCCCTTTTCCTTTGATTTTGTCTCCTTCCAGTACCCTTTTGGAGTGATGGACCAAATGTGTGATAGAGAAATATAAAATCTTTCCCCAGATCGTGATGGTGGTCCTCGGTCGAGAGTTCTGATCTTGCCGCCTGACCATGTGCCTTCTGATTTTGACCCAATGATTCTTTACACAGTAGTTTTAAAGGAGACATTGAAATCCTCAGAGACACATTTTCCTTATCCGTACAATGATGATTGTGATTCTCTTTCAGCCCTATGAAGAACAATGGAGATAGTTTGTACAAAACATCAATGATTCAGCTCTCTATTCCCCCAAGCAACTGGCTCCCCTGGTCACAGCCTTGACCATGCCAGACTTAGAGTCTGTTGTGTGTAAGCACAGCACATACCTGCAAATGTAAGGCCCTGGCCGGTCTTCCTTGTCTTCCGCTGCCTCTCAGGTATGCATCCTTGCTCAGGTTAAAGTACTTTGCTGTACTCAGGGCATGGGCCGAATCTGTGTTATACAAAAAATGATACAGGTTGCTGAATATTCTCACTTTAGTTTGGTCACAAACCTCAGCAATCTGCTCAATGCTCCCGTGACTGCTGCCTTACTGGTAATGACCTTGGCTCATAGTCCTTAGAGACCACAAGCTGTGAAACCAAATGCCTCTCCCCTACCTGTCATCCTCAGCCTCTTCTGTGTGTTTTGTAAACTGTTAGGGACCTCGGCATATTAATTACTATTTCAGTTTGACAATTCTTGGCCAGAGATATCAAAGGCATTCAGAATCCTTTCTAAAAAAAAAAAATAGTTCCGCAGATTTGGCCTCTACTAAACTATTGTACAGAGAAGGGAAGAGAACATCACGGGGCACTCTTAGGACACCTTTCTATTGAAATGTGTGCCTGAGGCATGGAAGGCACACAGCGAGATGCCGAAGTTTGACCAAGGTAATGAGCAATTTGACCATTTTGTCATTGATTTTTTTTAAAGGATGTTTATATTTGAAGGTATAAGGAAGGACTCAGATTTAATCATAATTTCACTAGAGATCAGTGTTAAGTATAGCAACATTATTTCCTATGGTACATTCTATTCAATGTCTACAAACCCCACAATAACCCATGATTGTGGAGCTTGAAAACTCAGTTCCTATGGCTGGGGGTGCAGCTCAGTGGTGCAGTGTTTGTCTAGCAAACTTCAATCCCCACTGATACAAACAAAACAAAAACAACGGCACCATGCCAAGTTCCAACAAATTTCAAAAGATTCATTTGAACTTTGCACCTTGTCATTTGCAAACCAAAGTCCCATTGGCACAGGAGGTTCAGCCACTCGGCGGAGAAGGCCATCTTCACCCAATGCTAAACATCCTTTGTGAAAGGGCCCTTCAGAAGCTGCTTCTTGGAGAAGCAGAAGGAAGATGAATTAGCAACTTGAAAACTGCGGCTGTGTTTTCACAATCTGTCATAATCTCTTTGATCTTGTTATGAAAGCCTTGTCAGATTCCTCCTCCTCATCTAATTTATGGCTCAATAAGGATTCCAGGCTCCATGGTGCTGTCATTACTAGGTGTTCCGAGGAGCCTGCCTTGACTCTGTCCTCAGTGCCCAGACTGCTTGCCATCTGTAGTTCTGCTCCTTGCAAGTGAATGTAAGGCCTAAGCACAGGCCAACCGGTGGAAGGCCTGAGCACAGGCTAGCTAGTCTAAGGCCTAAGCACAGGCTAGCCAGTGGAAGGCCTGAGCACAGACTAGTTAGTGTTTATTAAAAACCATTGACCATGTAGAACACTTTAGAGGGAAAAATGCAAACAGGGTTAAAAAAAATAAAGCTGAAAAATCTGTACTTTAAGAAATTAAAAAAAAAAACATACAAAAAACAGAAAGCAGTCACTGTAAAATCTTGGACATATTTCTTGACCTCTCTGTGTCTATTTGGCTACAAAATTATGAATAATACAAGCAATTACCTCATTGGATATTCACATAAATTAATAGTATATGTAAATCAGTAGACAGTACCTGCTATAGAAGAGAGGTTACGTCTATCCGGATGTTTTTCAAACTTGGAGCAGACAAACCATTAACACCATATAAAACTGAGCAAACAAACAAAGTCTGTGGTATCATCCCTCGTTGCATGCGAAGCTAAGACTCAAGAAATAAGGGTTCTGTGTAATTATTTCTATCTGTCCTGTTTCTATTCTGGCCTTGGGTAGATACAGGAACGGATGAACGAAGGTGCGAAACACCTTGTCATTTATGTCACCCCCTGTATTGGATCTCAGCTGGATTAACCTACATTCTCCTGACCTTGGTAGCAGTAACAATATTTGATAGACTAATACTTTACAAGCCATTGTTATCTCATTTTTTAATCTGAATCCTCATATGGTTAATTTGGAATTCATCAACTTGTTAATTTGAGACTAGGATGGCCGACTTGGGATTTGAACTCCCAGTATAACTCAACAGAAAAGCCTGTTTAGCTCCTGGATGTGGCCAGAATCTAGGTTTCCCTTTTGGTTTCCCGACTGCTTTCTTTACACTTGGTGGGGATGCTCACAGATTTGATGTCCTTGTTGGCTACTGATAGTTATCACTAAAGCTATAAGGCTTCATGCTAGTGTATAAAGTTTGAGTGATTGGAACAAATTTTCATGAATAATCAAGACAGTTGGCTTGTTCCCTTTGTCGGGTTCTCTTTTGTATGATAAGTCAATCTGGGGAATGCCCAGGAAGGAGCGGACCCAGTGACTGGCTGAGAACTCTTAGATTCCTTTGGTTTTCCATTTGTTCCATAGGAGAGAAGCACCCAAATTTGTACTTCAGTTTACTAAGGCTCCACGTTGTGTATTGGCTGAAATAGGTGTTGCAGCTCTGCAAGGTTTCCTATGAATAGCGATCCCATCTCAACTGCAGCACTGCCGTTGGCTCCTCTTGGGGCAAGCAAGGAAATTTAGTCACAGTTTCCTTTTTATGTGAAGATATTTTATTCACACTGCATTTATTTCATTTTTGCTGAATTATTCTTTTAAGAATGCGATGTTATTCTTTGGTCGTCTAGGAATGGCCCTTCCTTTCTCTCCCCTCCTCTTTGAAGTTTTGGAGTCATCAAAGGCCTTTCTTCTCTACCTATGATAATCATAGGTAGATGATGGCTTTCATCAGTGATAGTCTAAAAATGCCTTTTAGAGAATAATTTTTAAGTCATAAATATGGAGAAACCCAGGGAATGTTTGTCTTCTATTTTAGGTGCAAGACATAGGAGCAAATAGAGCTTGAAATATGTTCTGTGGCGGAATTCTGAAGCCATGCAACATGCCTCTTAAATCCCAATTTCAGTTCTGCAAAGGCAAACAGGAAAATCTGAGCAATTACTGGGACCACCCGGCTTGTTCATTCATGTACATGAGCTACCATCACAGCACAACACTTGAAAGAACATTGGAATTTTTTCTTTTTCTTTTTCTTTTTTTTTCTCTGCCTAGAGTCTTGAGTTTGGCTATGCTATTTAAACTTCAAGAGCAGCCCTGGTTGGAAGTAGGATCAGATGAAATAATGGTTCTGAAAGAGTTGATGGATGCAGTCATGTGTGTATATACAGTAGGTCATATATCCAGTACGCTAGAGAACTCATTAAGTCATGTTTAGAGTGGACCTGTTTTTTTCAGTTGTCAACTGAACAATTGGTAAACACTCTTATCCAAATAACATAAAGGCAGTTGAGTATACACTGTAAGTTCTGGGAAGTCTTGAGAAAGGCTGTTTTGGACTTAGTAAGAAGGCATATCCATTTAGCTCCATTTCAGATAAATACCACCTCATTGGTTCATAGTTCTCTATTCATTGTGATTTAAGAGCATTCATAGAACATCAGAAGGTTTTTTAAAATCCATATGTCTTTGATGTCATAAACCTGAATCCAATAAGACAAATTTAATATTTAACGTATGCTGAGTGTTGCATTGACAAAGAAGAACACTCCATTGTATTCTCTAGCGATGACATTCTCACTCAGACACCAGACAGATGTCCCACGATTCAATTCAATCCCGACACTAAGTAGGTGTATTGAGCGTCTCAGTGCACTTGACCCCACTTCAGATGGCAGTCAATAGTCCTCCGTCTCTTGTGCTTTAGGTTCCCATGTTCCCACTTCTGAGGTTTGGTAATTTGCAAAAGTAGCTGAAGGAACTCACTAAACACTTTGCACACGTTCACTGGGTCCGTTTGAAGGATGCGACCAAGAGCAGACATAGGAGTGATGTCTAGGGTAGGACATGGTGGAAGAGATGCCAGCTCTCAATGGGCACCCTGCCTGTGCCCACCAACTGGGAAGCTTTCTCAGTCTTGCTCTTTAAGAGTTGAGGACTCCATTTTGAGTCACTTGTTCTTCTAGATTCATCCAGACTACCACATTGTTAAAAACTCAAGAGTAATCAATAGTTTCAGTTTTTGTTCACTTTAATTGATTTTTTTAAATTGGCAAAAATTATAATGCATTCACTATATAAATTTGATTTTTTTGAAATATATGTGTACACATACACACATATAAATACATGTATACATAGAGATACACTTTGGGATGTCTGAGTCTGCCTAATTAACATACATGTTACCTCACAATGGTGCCTATTTCGGGTTGAACTTTGAAAAAAATTTACCCTTAACATTGTTCAAGAATACAACCTATTGTCATTACCTACAATTAGTTCACTGTACAATAGATCCCATCTGACTGAAAGTTTGTTACCTTTGACCAATGTATCCCATAGGTTTTGTCCCTAGTTCCTGGTTCCTGGTACTAATACTCTCTGACATCACCTTTATACTCCATGGCTGTGAGACCTTTTTGGTAATTGTGTTCTCTGCCTGGTTTCTTTCTTCTCTCTCTCTCTCTCTCTCTCTCTCTCTCTCTCTCTCTCTCTCTCTCTCTCTCTCTCTCTCTCTCTCTCTCTCTCTCTCTCTCTCTCTCTCTCTCTCTCTCTCTCTCCCTTCCTCTCTTTCTTCCTCTCTTTCTTTCTGGCTGTCCTGGAACTTGCTGTATAGAGCAGGGTGACTTTATACTCAGAGATCCACCTGCCTCTGCCTCCAAAATGCTGGGATTAAAGGTGTGTGTCACTATGCCTGGCCTGATTTATTTCATTTAAACATAAGGTCCTCTGGGTTTATTCATGTATTGCAAATGACAGAATTTCTTTCTCTTTCTCATGGCTAACTAGTTTCCTTTGTTTAGACACATACCATATTCATTTATCTAGTATTTATCTGCATTTATCTAGTAACAGATACTTAGGTTGTCCTATCTTTGATAGTACAAAACTGTTTTTGATAAGCAGAAGAATGAAGACATTTCTTTTTTCTTCCTTGTCTTCCTTCCTTCCTTTCTTCCTTCCTTCCTTCCTTCCTTCCTTCCTTCCTTCCCTTCCTTCCTTTTTCTTTTGTTTTTGCTTTTTGACACAGGGTTTCTTTGTGTAACAGCCCTGTCCTGGAACTATGTAGACCAGGCTGGCCTCAAATTCATAGAAACCCACCTGCCTCTGCTTCTCCAGTGATGGGATTAAAGGTGTGTTGCCACCATACCTGGCTTGTAGACATTTCTTAAACATGCTGATTTCCTTTCCTTTAGAGCAGTAGTTCTCAACCTTCTTAATGCTGTGACCCTTTGATACAGTTTCCCATGTTGTGGTGACCCCAAACATAAAGTTATTTTGTTGCGACTTCATAACTGTAATTTTGATGCTGTTATGAATCCTACTGTAAATATCTGATATATAGGATATCTGATATGCAACCCATGTTGAGTGGAGGCCCACAGGTTGAGAACCACTGCTTTAGCCATACATTCAACAGTAGGGTTGTGGAATCATATGGTAATTCTATTGTGAATATCGAAAGAACTCTTTCCTGGTACATAATGGGTATATTAATATGCATCTTCAACAAGGTTCTCCCCCCACTATTTCCCAACATTTACCTTATATTTTAGTAATGGTCAATCCAGCAGGTACAAGATAACTAATCACTGTGGATTTTGTGTACATTTCCCAGATGCTGTCGTGAGTTGAACCTCTGTTCATATATCTCTAGCATGTGTATTCTATATGTTCTTTGGATATGTGTATAGTGCTATATACCTATTTTCACCTATATTTTTAAATCAGGTGATGGTGTGTTAGCTATTGAACTGTTCAAATTTTCTGTTTGGAGTATTGTCTCCTGATGAGCCATATGACATGCACTGATCATTTATAATCCCATTGATGACTCTTCCTCAGCCGCTTGTGTTTTTAGGATCTCTTTTCCTTTCCCATGGTTTTACACTTCTGAACTAGGGGCCACAGCTACAAATACCCTACCCAGATGGATGCAAGGGAGCTTGCCCTATGCATCCTTCCAGTACTTTTAACCGTGCTTCCCACGTTTAAGTTTAGAATATGTAGTCTGTAGTAAAGGTGCAGTTTCCACTCCTCTACATGAGACATTTCCGGTTTCCCCAGAGCCATTAACTGGGAGATTGATCTTTGCACATCACATGGCTGTAAATGCGTGGATTTACTTCAGGGGTTGCTCTTTTTGCATTGGTTGGTGGGGGTTTTATTTGTTTGTTTTGTATTATTTTATGTTAGTGGCATGCTGTTTGGCTTTACAATATATATGTAGTATGTTTTGGAGACAGTATGATATCTCTGATGTTATCCTTTTGATAAGACTGCTTTGGTCATTGGTGGTCATTTTTGGTTCCACGTGGATTTTAGGGGGTGCGCCCGCGCGTGCGTGTGTGTGTGTGTGTGTGTGTGTGTGTGTGTGTGTGTGTATGTATTTGAGGATAGAAAAGATAAATCCGTGGGTAAGAACAATTGTTGAGCATGCATGAGGATCAGAATTCATATCCTCAGCACTAAATTAAAAATGAAAGAAACAAAAAGACTTTGTATGCCCATAATTCCATTGTTGGAGGAGGGGCAGGCAACCTAGTCAAACCAAGATCTCTCTCCAGGTTTAGTGAGATACCCTGTCTCAACAGAATAAAGTAGACATGATAGAGCCAAACACATCTAATGTTTTCCTCTGCCTCTGCATAAAGGGGGCACACACCTGCACATCCATGAGTGTGTGTATATACATATCCTCCACCCACCCAACATTTTGTATGTGTGTTCTCTGTTTTTATCCTAGGAGGTCTCTAAGATGAGTCACCCCTCAGTGGCATGAGTGGCAGAGCAAACATCTGCCACACCATCAAGAGTGGCATCGAGAGGAGGCAGAAAGCTCATCAGCTCCTCAGCATCCCCAGTTAGGATTCTGAGTTGCTTCATTAATTCAAAAGCACACGGGACTTTACCATCAGATTGCACATCCTATGGGAATCTATATCAGTTGTATGGAGTCAGAGAGATACCTCCTTGAGACTGCTGTGGTTGGGAATATTGTTTCTTAGCATGCCTTTTAATGATGAAGTCTTGCTTTTGACTGCAGTCTAAGCTGTGCTGGAGAGCATAACTCAGAGACTTTGGATTGTCAAGGAAAAGTTCATAAATGAAGGGACAGCTCACAAAACCTTTGTATAAAATGCGTTTTGGATGCCTTTGAGATATCAAATCAATTATTATTTTAAAAGTAATATAATAAGTGGACCACTTGGAATTGAGAGAGGCCTCAGTGGCAGTAAGGAGAAAAGGTTTTGGTGCTTGCTTCTCTGTAAGTGCTTGATGAAGCCCTGTGTGCGTGCCTTTCCAGCACTTGGGAGCAAGATACTGTTCCCAAAAATGAAAACAGAACAAAGAAACAAAGCTCTAAGAGGTGCTAAATGACATTCAAAAAGGAGAAATAAAAATAAGCATATAGGATCCCCATTGTAGGGCTCTGAGGCTGAGCGCAGCTCTCACTCCTCATCTGGGAAACCCCCTGTGGTAGAGAGATTGATTCAGAGAATCACCACTGGTTAAAGGGCAGAGAGTAAGTGACTGAGGAGTGCCCACCCCCAGCGGTCCATCTACCTCAAACCTGCTTCCCTCAAGGCTCAGCGAAGAGGGGACACACAATTCTAAAAGCCAGGATCAGGAGGATTGTTGCAGATTAAGTTATCTGGATGTGACAGAGAAATTGTACCCCTGAACTCACCCCAAGGCTTGCACAGGACCAAGTCAATCAATGTTACAGTGTGGAGGTGAGAAGGGTTCGCAAGGCCCCACTCTTGGTTGAGGAGCTGCTAGGGGAGGGGGAGTCAGTGTTTGATCCCTTGTAGGTTGCCCGTTCCCCATTGGACAGCCCTACACCCGTGGACACACGGGCAATACTAATTAGACTCAATGAGTTATATCGAAGAAGAACAAGAAGAGGAGGGGGAGGAAGACCGGAGGTGTGGTGAGGGCTGAGAGGAGTTGGAGGGGGAGGAGGTGCTGATAGAATCAAAGCACATTGTATTCATGTATGAATTTTTCAAGAGTAAATAAACATCTTTCCTAAAGTACCTCTGTAAGAAAACACATGACTCCAGATACACGCGTTGGGATGCACACACACCTTCAGTCAGCTCTCAAGGGTCTTTTCTGGGGCTCCTGCTGGGTCTGTTTGTTTACTTAGTTCTGTGAATGAGGTTTCCAAGGAAGGACTCTGCAGTGCGTTCTCAAAGGTGAGGCTTTCTTAAGACCACAATACTGAACGCTTGGTAATATCATGCTGCATCAAAGGTGGGAATGGGGGTTGGGGATGGGAGTGGTATAGGGGTGGGGATAGTGGAGGGAGATGGGGTGGGGATGAAAGGAGCTTAAATACTCAGCCAGCCAGGTTGCTTGGTTCTGCCCCCCCCCCCCCCCCCCCCCCCCCCGTCTTTACCATCAGGTGTGATTTTATAGAACAAAAGTTCTGGCCATCATAGTCTCTAAGAGGATTTAGGCAGATACTGCTGGAGAAAGTCAATAGCCCTATGAAGATTGTAACTTCAAAGATGCCTTCCAGCCAGAAAGGCCCCTAACTCATGAATAATGAAAGGAGGGAGGAGTGGACCTTTTCCAGTGTTGGGAAAACTGAAGGTGAAATTTCTGGGCGGGATGTTTGCTGATGCTGGATTTCCCTAGCATTAACACAGCCCCAAACTTTTAAGCCCTTTCCTTGTTCAGGGACATATTAACATGCTTAGCATGAAATGCAGGGAGTGAGTGAGTTTATTTTTAAATTATTATTTTTTAACCTTTGGATTCTGGCTAAAACATGCACAGCTGTTTTTATCTATCACATACACAACTGTTTATTATAATACCGTATGACTCATTCTAGAATCAATATTCGTTTGACTCCTAGTCCTGTACAGCTCCCACTGAGAACCAGAAAGGTCACTTCTCTGAAAAAAAAATGGGGATCATGGGTTCCTACCTTTTCACTACATAACACAATGCTGCATCTTCTAGCAGAGCCTACATACCAAGGGCTACAACATACCCTTGTCCTTTGGCAGTTTCCTCTGAACTGAAACCATTTCTCTGAGACTCTGGAGGTTCAGCAGACCTTGTATGTCTGTGAAGTCTGAGGCTAGCTTTACAGAAGCAGTCGATGGTGCTGGGAGGAGACCAGCTGAGTTGCAGGGAGCCAGTCTCTCTGACCTACTGCAGGTTGAGCAGTGAGCACAGGATCACAGTTTTCATGGAGTGTCAGCTTTCTTGGGGTGGGTTTTTGGGTGATGCAACTGCTTTTGAGTCATCTCTTCTAAGTAACCCTTCATCCCTATTCCTGTGGGTAACTCCCAGCCTCCACTTCAAATCATGGGTTCAATATGTTCAATTGGTTGCAGTTGTTATCTTGGTCTGTGGTGGGTTCCCTTTCTGAAGTAGGTATGTCTGTGCTGTGTCTTCCCGGGAGAAATCTGTCACACAAAGACAATAAAATTTGGGCTGGTGCGTATGGATTGGATTTTGTCCTCCAAAGATTCCTACTTGAAGCCTGAACTCCCAGTGTGGTTCTGTTTGGACACACTTGTTCCTGGAAGAAGGCAGCGGAGATTAAAGGAGGTCTTCAAGGTGAAGACTGAATCAGTAGGACCAGTGTCTGCCTAAGACCAGGAGCAAACACTAGGAAGAGCACAAAAGGGAAGCCGGGTGAGCAGGCAGAGAGAAAGCAGGAAAGAAGGCTTCACCGGAAATCAGCCCCGCCAGTGCTGAATGGTGGCCTTCTGGTCTGCAAAGCTGTGAGAATAAATATCGTAGCTTAGACCTCAGTACACGGTGTTTCATGACAGCAGATTCTCTGTGTTGGTTCTGGAAACAGTTGCTGTTGAAGGGAAAGGATCGTAGTTGTCACAATGTTGTATAGTTGGGAGATCCAGTTTTTAGAACCAGTTCAGGCTGGCACAGATAATAATCTCTTTCCTCCCTACCTCCGGTGAACAGCCCAAAGTGGGAAAACTAGAACATTCTTAGGAAAGCCCCCCACCCACCAGGCCAGGTAGCTGTGTTGGTCATATCCACCTTCTGGCTTTCAGTGTTCTAGCATTATCCATGAAAAATGGATGTAAAGTTTGTGTCTTAAACAAAAAACCCTTTGCTTAAGTGCATAGTAAAATAAACTTAATTT
Organism: Alexandromys fortis; assembly: GCF_014885135.2. NCBI lineage: Eukaryota > Metazoa > Chordata > Mammalia > Rodentia > Cricetidae > Alexandromys > Alexandromys fortis. Next base: position 5,132,168 of record NW_026068002.1, read on the forward strand.
TTATTCTATAATATAGACTTGATCATTCTTTGAAAAATGTTCTTTTTAGTGCACACCTTGAGTCCCAGCACTAAGGAGTCAGGGGCAGGTGGATCTCTGAGTTTGAGGCCAGCCTGGTCTACACAGTGAGGTCCAGGACAGCCAGCGCTACACAGAGAAGTCCTGTCTAGAAAAATAAATAAATAAAAATATAAATCAATGAATAAATAGACAACTAACTAAATAAATAATTTATGTCCTTCCCTCTCCCTCTGTATTTAAAAAAAACAATAGCTTAAAAAATATAAGATACTTTCATGGGGAAGATTATTGGATTAGATGGCTATTATCCAACAACAAAACTTAGTATTGTGAAATCTAAGTTCAGAGGAGAAGAAACAGAAAAAAGTCAACTTCGTTTTAAGAGTCCAAGAATTGCCAATTTTCTTTCAGGCTATATAATCTGTTACCAATAAAATTAACAACAATGAAAAACAGAGATCCACTCTTGTTCTGGATCTGAAAAGCTTTAAAGAGTTTACATATACAGTGAATGAAGCTCAATTAAAGTATATCATCAGAGGCTCAGTGGCTAAGAGTGCATACTGCTCGTACAGAAGACCCAGGTTTGACTCCCAACACCCACATGGAGGTTTACAGCTGTCTTAGTTAGGGCTTTTATTAATCTAAGGAGATGCCATGATCATGATAACTCTTTTTTTTTTTAATTAATTCCACCCTCCCTTCTTCCCCCCTCCTATATTTCTCAGTAGGTCTTGTTTGTTTTCCTTTCCCAGGGGGAATCCACATATGTCTCTCTTAGGGTTCTCCTCGCTGCTCAGCTTCTTTGAGATCCTAGATTATAAACTGATTATCTATTGCTTTATGTCTAATATCCACTTATAAGTGAGTACATACCGTGTTTGCCTATCTGGGTCTGAGTTACCTCACTCAGGATGTTTTTTCTCTAGTTCCATCTGTTTGTATGCAAATTGCAAGGAAGGGAAAGGGGAGCTGAGAAGGGGAGCAGGGAGGAGGAGAACTTGAGGGAATGGGATGCTTAAGAAGAAGGAAGGACACTGAGGGAGAGGAAGGAAAGAGATGTCCTGATTGAGTGAGCCATTAAAGGACTAGGGAAAATCCCAGGAATCCTCAAGGATGACCCCAGCTAAAACTTTCAACAACAGTGGAGAGGATGCCTAAATTGGCTTTTTCCTGTAATCAAACTGATGACTAGCTTAATTGTCATCATAGGACCTTCATCCAGCAACTGATGGAAGCGGATACAGAGACCTACAGCAAAACTCTGGGCTGAGCTACTTGAGACCATTCCAGGAGAGGGAGGAGCGATAATATGTGCAAAGGGGTCAAGATCATGAGGGTGATATCCACAGAAACAGCTGACATGAACTAGTGAGAGTTCACTGACTCTGGTTCAGTAGCAGGGGAACCTACATAGGACCAAATTAGGCCCATTGAATGTGGGGACAGTTGAGATACATGGACAGTCTGTGGGGCCACTGGCAGTGGGACTAGGATTTATTCCTAGTGCTTGGACTGGTAACTAGGAGCACATTCTTTTTGGAGGGATAACTTGCTCAGCCTAGATATAGGGAGGAAGGTCTTTGTCTTGCCTCCAGGTGGAAGGTCATCCTTTGTTGACTCCCCACGGGAAGCCTTAGCCTTTCTGATGGGGGGGGGTGGAAGAAGAGGGAGGAGGGGAAGGATTAGGAACTGGGGTAGTTATGCAAAATGAGAGAAAGCTGTATTAAAAAATTCTTAAAATCATTTAATTACATTTTGAGAGGTTCAGTCAGTTATGGTCATGTTGGGGAGCATGGCGGCATGCAGGCAGAGGTGGTGCTGGAGCTGAGAATTCTATATCTTTCAGGAAACAGAAATCAACTGACACACCGAGAGGCACCCAGAGTATTGGAAACCTCAAAGCCCACCCCCACAGTGACACACTTCCTCCAACAAGGCCACACCCACTCCAACAAAGCCACACCTCCTACTAGAGCCACTCCCTATGAGTCTATGGGATTATGGGGGCCCAATTACATTCCAACTATGACAGCCGTCTCTAACTCCAGTTCCAGTGCATCCAACGCCCTCTCCTGACCTCACATCACACGGTCAGTCACAGTGTGGAAAGTTTTCCTAAGACTTGAAGGTGAGAAGGGGGAAATTGCAGCATGGTGCCATCTGGGCAGCGGTAGAAAACACCAGGTGCACCTGTCCGCTGGGGCGCTGGGGCGCTGGTGCACCAAGCTTCCTGTGTCAGCAGGAAAGTCCAACAGGCCAGCATGTTCCCCGCAGTTACTCTCCAGGCTTTGTCTCCGCGATAGTCTTTCTGCTTCCCATTTAACTGGAAGCTACTGCTGCCTTCCACAAACTCTTTTTCTCTAGGCAGACACTCTTCCCCTTCAATCAGCACTAGACATTGGTTTTAAAACTGGTTGAGATGAGTTTTTTTTTTTAATGTTAAAAACCAATTAATTAATTATGCGTTTTTAGTGTTGCTTGTATGTGTATGATTTTAGGGCTGAGTACTTGATATTGGGTAAGCAAGTAGGTGGCTCTTCCCTGGGGAAGACTGCTTCACACACACACACACACACACACACACACACACACACACACACACACACGTTCCTGTGGAGTCCAGATGAGAGAGTTGGAGCCTGTGGAACTAGAAATATAGGCAACTGTGAGGTGCCTGACGTGGGTGTTAGGAACTGAACTCAGGTCCCCTGGAAGACAGCAGCTGCTCTTAATCACTGAGCTGTAATCGTAGCCTTTTCTGCAATATTTTTGAAGCAAATATTTAATGTGCATCGTAACTTTTACTGGCACACCCAAAATAACCCCAAAACATGCAAGAATGTACATGTATGCATGCACACAACATGCACATGGCCACAAGATTACATGTAAATGAGAAAAAATACATATCGGAGGGGGAATAGAAAATCATAACAACAGTAGTGATGTAACAATACAGGTAATTTAAAAATTAAATCCATTCTAACAAAATTCCAAATCTTGATATCTCCTATGCCCATTATGCTAAAATTATAGTTGTCTACTAGCAGGAGTATACCCAGCAAACTGTTCTTGGGGGTGAGAGTTCATGATTTGAAAGGGGTTGATACCTTCTGATACTCATGAGAAGAATTCATGAGTTATGTTAATTATCTACAAAATAAAATAAAAAGGTATTTTCCTATTTGCATAATTAAAAAAATCTAGTGGCACTATTTTTAATAGAGAAATATAATATAATAGAATTATCATGAAGAGAGTACATATTGTTTATTTATTTATTTTGGTTTTTCGAGACAGGGTTTCTCTGTGTAGCTTTGGAGACTGTCCTAAAACTCGCTTTGTAGACCACGCTGGATTCGAACCCACAGAGATCAGCCTGCCACTGTTTCCTGAGTTCTGGGATTAAAGGTGTGTGCCATCGCCATCCATCTTAGAGTACAGTTTAGATGGACCTCCTTCTGCTCTGCTCCGGCAATTAAGTAGGCCGACAGCATTGCAAGAGATGTGGTCCCTGTCTTTTACTCTCTTTGTGCTAGGATGGGGACCCAGCTATCTGCATGTTTAAGTGTGCCCTGCAGGCTTGCTATGTGGCCCAGGACAGCAGATGCTCTCACAGAACCTGAATATCTAAAGGCTGCCTTTGGCCTGGTGGGCACGAGAGCTCCAGGACTCAGGAAACCCAGTCCCATTTTCCTGGCGATAAAGAATAACAATGTATACACATGGTTACATGGTGCTGATGTGAGTGAAACACCTGCATCCCCATCAATGTTTCCGGAAAGAAACTGAAGCAGCTAAGAAATATCAAACAGGGTGCAGCAAGGGTGAGAGCTGGCATGGGTGTCACTGCTGGGCAAGGCTGGCAGGTGGAAAAGACAGAACTAGAGCAGGAGCAGAGGTGAGGGAGTGTCTGTAGCACACGACAACCTCAAAAGCAAGGTGCACACATTGGGTAGTGTGCTCACCATCAATCATCCTCCTACACACCTGCAGAGGAGATCCCTCATAGGAGCAACTGTGCCTCCGGGTCATGTGACTCTGAGCCATCAACTGGAACAGAGTTTTTCACAGGTAACTCAGTCCTGACTTTAGGACTGTTTAACACACGGAAAACCAGGAAAGGGTACAGGTCAGAGCTGTGGTTCATCTTTGCTCATTGATGGATGGATGCGTTTTAGAAGTTTCCTTTTCCCTGAAGGAGGCACATTTCACCATTTACAATGGAAAGAGAATCAAGCATTAGGCTTGGGAAGAACTATACCCACAACCTTATACTTAATACAGCCACATTATACTGGGAGATAAAGAATATCCAAGAATGGCAAATCCTATGAAAGGGAAGACTATCTTTTCATCTTAGCTAAAGAATTGAGTATTTGGGAAAGGAATAAAATACAAATGTCACAATAATTTTGCAGAACTCTTTCTATGTCAAGGTCTTAAATTAATCATAGCTATAAAATCTCAAGTGTAGCATGAGCAGCTTGTTCATAGGGTCCAGAGCTTAAGGTGTAGACATCTTAGGGAATTATTCTAGTGCACACCACCCTGACAGTAAAGTGTTCACATACAGGACAGAAGAAAGTCAAAAATATTGCAAAGGGATTTCCAAATCTGATGGCATTCCATTTCTACATGTGTGTGTTATTATATACATACTTGTATGTCTGTTTACATGTGGGTGAACTCATGAGGAGGCTATGAATACACATGTTGGGGGGATGGTTGTAGGCAAACGGTGACATCAGGCATCTCCACTCTACATATTGAGGCCCAGTTCCTGCTTGATCTCCAAGCCCACTGGTGTAGCTAGCCCACTGGTGTAGCTAGCCCACTGGTGTAGCTAGCCCACTGGTGTAGCTAGCCCACTGGTGTAGCTAGCCCACCAGTCAACTTGTGCTGAGATTCCTTGTCTCTGCTTTCTGAGCGCTTGGCTTGTGGGCAGGCCACCCTCACTTCCTGGCTATTATACTGGTACTGGTGCTCACGAGTATATGACCACTGCTCCCCCCACTGAGCCATCGCCCCAGCCCTCATTCTTACTTTCAGCGCCTGCATATTTTGATTCTAGATTTGAAATGCAGTGCACCACCACTAAATGATGTCAAAACAATAGAAATAAATTTGGACCACAGCCACTCGAGATATGCAGGTACCCACAGAGCTGTTGCTGCATCCATGACTTGATGATGGCCTACTACCTTTCAAAGAGATGGCATTTGAGAATCTGGTTGCTTAAGCATAGTGCAGCAACCACCCAAAGATTTGAGGCAGATGATAGCAAACAGTAACTTGTGGGGAGCCGACTAATCGGAAATAATCTTCCACTGGAGAAATTACCCCGAGTCTGAACTCCAAGTATGTTTGGTACTGTATTTCCTATTCCACTTGCAGAGTTGTTTTTCTTGTTCTTAACTCATCTGGAAGGCTAATGAATTGTCTCCTTAAACACTGTGAACTTCATTTTATAGTTTAAAAAAATTAGCATTATTAAGGCATCGGAAATAAGAGCTTTTCGGAATCCCGTTGCATTTGGCTAGTGGAAGCGAATTGCGTAATTATTACTTTGCTGACTGGCGGCGCTGGTTGTGACACTCAGATCCACTTCCCCCGAATTTGAATGAAAGAAAAAGCGAGCCTGGAATAAGGATGCTATGATACTAAAAATAAAAAAGCCTTTTAGAGTGAAGAACGCTTGATACCCATGGCCGTGTTTTAGATGTAGAATGTGCCCACAGCCTGGAATCTTTGAGCTGTGCTCCAAGGAGGGTGGCTCACCCCGGGGTGGGTCTTTGAGGCTTATAGTTTGGTCTTACGTCCGCTTTCTATCTATTTCCTGACCTGACAAGATATGAACTAATAGAGCCCCAAGCTCATGGCACCGTAGTCCAAGTTGCTTCAGTCACCATGATGACCAGTGTCTTTTGGAACTGTGAAGATAAATATCTCCTTTATGTCATTTTTTTTT